>NC_081413.1:141807871-142107871 GCF_030272615.1 Cryptomeria japonica | reverse complement strand
TTCGGTCGGAAAGATGGTTCATAGGAGAGCATGTTGGCACACAAGAAAAGTTTGGCTCTAAAAAGGTTCCTAAACAACCTGCGGTTGCTATAGCATATCAAAGGAAGGAGTTTATTCTCTATAGACTGAGAGAAGTAAAAGCATCTATGCCATCTATATTAGACATGGTAGAGCAGCTAAAGAAATCCCTGACTAATATCTCATTATGGGATATCCTTAGCATCCCGGAGAAAAAGAATTGTTTAAAAGAGGCTTTGGTAGAGGTGGAGAGACCTGCTAACAAGAATGTTGTCAGTTCTTTGTGGGCTAATGAGGGACAATCTGCAACCCTCGCAATGCAATCGCGCTCGCCAGTTGTGTTGACAAACGGGACCACACCACCCGGAACCTGAGTGGAAGGTAGGCCTAAACCAAATCCCTTTTATTTAACTCTCATTATCGAAGATGAGTTGTTGCATAATTCTATGATAGACTCTAGTGCTAGCACCACTGTCATGTCAAAGAAAATTGCTAAGGTTTTGAACATCAAATATGAACCTCTAAATAGGGGCATTATGCAACTAGATGAAAACAAATTTCAGATAGTAGGTCTTATTTAAAGTCATCTGCTTACACTATTCACATGTCCTAGTGTCACCATATCCCAAGAAGTAGTAGTTATTGATATTCCCCTTGTTTCTAGCCTTTGCCTCTCCCACGACTTTATTGCTAAGATAGGAGGTTACCTATCCCTGGATTGGTCTCACCTCATTCTCTGTACCCAACATGGTGCCAAACTCAAAATTCATTTTAAACCCCTGCATACCAAGCATGTAGCCAATCAAGCTATGATCAATTTTGATCCTACCCATACCTCTATCTCTAATGAGGAAAGGAGAAATGTAGAGCTTCTAGAGGATGAAGAGGTGACTGGTGATATTTCTTTGGAACAAGAAGTCTTCCTTAACTAGTTCATAAATTCTGATCCATATTCCAATCATCGTGCTACGGGTCTTGGTACCTATTGTATTTTTGATGAGGATCAGATTATTCCAAAATTGACTAAAACCCCACTAACCAAGGAGGAGTTTTCTTCCACGCTCTGGACCTTACACTTTGATGGTGCCCGATCCAAAGTAGGTTCGGGAACTAGGATATGCTTTACGTCACCCTCCAGCGAGCAAATCCCAAGGTCTTTTCGCCTACAATTTGCTTTTTTTAACAATGAAGCAGAGTATGAGGGACTAATTCTAGGCTTGAGCTTAGCAGAGCGGATGGGGAATAAATAGTTAAAAGTCTTGAGAGATTCTGAACTTATAGTGCACCAAGTCTGAGGGATCTCGAGTGCCAAACATGTCCACATGAGATCATATCGCCAAGGGACATGGGATTTGATCAAAAGCTTTGATGATTTCAATATCTAGAGAATTCCTTGTAAGGAAAATAGAATCACTAATCGAATTGCTACTATTGGATTGCAATTAGACCCTGCTACAGATTTTCTTACCAACCCTCAAGTGGTCCACATGGTCGTTCGACTAGCTATTCCAGACAATGACACCCATTGGCAAGTATTTGATAGTGATGAACATTTTTCTCTGTTCATCCAAAACTCTGGGGAGTTTGCCGATCAAACGTAGCCTAAAGTAAAGGAGGCATATGATGATCAGATCATTCAACTAAAATCAAATAAGCTCCCAAATAGACTGATCACCCTCGAGAATATTTCTGATCATGACGATGCTAAAAATGCCAAATGAAAATTCACAGCTGACAAGGGTGACTACACTGAGATGTTAGTAGGGAATGGGAGAACGCTCAAAGTTAGAAAGGAGGTTTCCCCAAAAGACAAAGAAAGGTTGGCTTGCTATTGTGACAAATACATGGGTGTGATTGCATGGTCATATGAGGATTTGAAAGGTTACAAATCTAGCATCATCCAGCATACCATTGAGCTTGCAAAGGGTTCCAAGCCAGTCCGACAGAAGCAAAGACCTGTCAATCCAAAGATTCAAGCTCTCATGGCACAAGAACTGAAGAAGTTAATAGAATCCAAGATTATGTATCCCATCAAGCACAGTATGTGGGTATCAAATTTGGTACCGGTTAGAAAGAAAAATGGGGATATACGTCTTTGTGTGGATTTTGGTGACTTAAATCAAGCCTCTCTTTCAAAGATCACTACCCCCTTCAATCAATGGAACAATTGTTAAGTACTGTGGCTGGGTTGGAAAAATTTTCAATGTTGGATGGATTTTCAGGCTATAACCAAGTGTTAGTCAAGCTAGAACACCAACATAAAACCACGTTCACCACTAAATGGGGCATATTTTCTTACCAAAAAATGTCGTTTGGATTGTCAAACGTGGGTGTAAATTTTCAAAGGGCTATGGATTTGTATTTTAAGGAGCTCATCAATAAAATCATCCTCATCTACTTGGATGACTTGACTATGTTCTTAAAACATAAAGAAGACCATTTTGATCAGCTTGAGCTAGTCTTCCAAAAGTGCTTGGAATTTGGTATTTCATTGAATCTAAAGAGATACATATTTCGAGTCCTACAAGAGAAATTTTTTTGGCATGTAGTGTCCAAAGAAGGAGTCTCTATTGATCTAGGCCATGTTAAAGTGATAAGCGAGCTCCCTCTTCCTATCAACAAGAAGGGTGTTTAGTCATTCCTAGGTAAGGTTAATTTTGTTATTCGTTTCATCTCGGACTTTGCTGAAATGGTAAGGCCTATCATGCTAATGCTAAAAATGGAGCCCTGAAGCAAAAGAGGCATTTGAGAAAATCAAAGATGACATTTCATCAACTCCTCCAATCCTCTCAAATCCTGACATGTCTAGGGATTTCATAATGTATGTTTTCTCAAGCGATTATAGCATAGTCGTGGTGTTAACCCAGAAAGATGCAAATCAAAAGGGTGAACACCTGATAGCCTTCCATTCTAAAATGTTAAATAAGTATGAGGCTAAGTACAACTTTGTCAAAAAGAAAGCACTACCCATTGTCAAAGGTCTAAAAAAATTCTAGCATTTCATTGCTTGCAATAAGACCACTGTATATGTTGCTCATCCTTTAGTTAGAGAGTATATAATGGAAGGTGACATTATAGAGAAAAGGTCAAATTGGATTAACAAGATCTTAGTTCCGACATTCATGTTAGGCCTACTAAGGTGATCCATGGAAAGGGCCTCTACAAATATATAGCCCAAGAGTCTGGCCCTCAAAAATCCAAGACTACTATGGAGGAAGTTGTGATGGTCGGCTTTGAACCTGAGGAAACAGGTTGGGTCGAAGACCGAAAATATTTCATGGAGATTGGGATTTTCCCAGATGACATTCCCTCTGAAAAGAAGAGATTCTATAGGATACAAAATAGTGGGTACCACCTTATTGAAGGAGTGCTTTTTAAAAGAAATTTTGTTGGGATCCTACTCCGCTGCATAGAAAAAGACCAAACCCATAAGATCTTACATGAATTCCATCATGGACTCTCACAGGGGCACTATTCAGCACAAACCACTATCATCAAGATTACTCGCGCTAGATATTTCTGGCCTTAGATATTTAAAGATGCACATGCTCTGGTGAGGGAATGTAAGGAATGTCAATATTACAATAGTAGACGCAAGCATGCAACAATGGCGCTCACACCAATAGTGGCAGAAGAGACCTTCGCTCAGTGGGGTATAGATTTCATAGGGATGTTTAATCAGCTAACCTCAGCTAGACACAAGTGGATCCTTACTACCACTAACTACTTCACCAAATGGTCTGAAGTTGTACCCCTAAGGAATGCAATGGAAACATAAATACTAACATTTCTAGAAGAGCTAGTATGCCGGTATGGTCCACCAAAGACCATAATATCAGATAATGCGCGATCATTCACAAGCTCTCGAGTAACTCAATTTTCTCTCAACCAAGGTATATATTTGAAATCTTCTTCTAATTATTATCCATGGGGAAATGGCCTAGTCGAGTCTACCAACAAGAACCTCATAAGACTCATTAAAAGGATTGGGTTTGAACACAAAAGGGAGTGGCATCACCACTTGAGAAGTGCATTATGGGCGGACCTGATCACACCTCAGCAAGTTATAAATAAATCTCCATACAAGATGGTCTATGGCAAGGATGCCTTATTCCCCGTATCAATGGAGATCCCTGCCTTGCAACTCCTCAAATCCATTGAGGTGGCCTAAAATGAGCCTATGGAAGTAAGGTTGGTGGAACTTATGTTGGCCATATGATGGAACTGATTATGTGTTGCATTGATGTCAACACTAACTATTATGGTTATTTATCGACTTCCGGTAGAAGGATTGGATTGAGAAGATTATCAGTTGATTGTCACCGGTATGATTTGGATGATGGAATAAGTTTGTATGGATGGTTCATATGCTTCTAAATTATGTTTTAGTCATTTGGTATTGACTTGATGATCGGATGCTCTCTTATGTTCTAGTAAGCCTGCTTTATTGGTCCAGTAAGTGTTTCACCGACAAAACTTTATTTAAGATATTTGATGTAATGCATAAGTGGTGTTGGTGTAGCTTCTAGAAGGGATTCGGGATACTAATGGTGATTGTGTTTATGCCTTGACTAATTGGTGTCATTTCCTTGGCATGTGTGGATCTAATTTAGGTTTGGTGCTATCTAGGTTATGGACCAGTTTTCATGTAATGTGTTGGTGGATCCTTGGATGCGCTTCTGGGATGTTTTATTGATTGGATGATGTTTGTTTGGCCTTGGGCCAACATTCTTTATGTTTTTATATTAGGATTATGTAATGGATCTATTGAATTATCATTTGGGTGGCTGACCTGATTGGTTAGGTCCTAGGTTGGTTTAAATATATGTAAGATCTCATTGTAGATCATAAGCAAGGAGAGAATAAAGTAATTATAATTTGTGCAGAGGATTTGATCAATCATAGGTGATTGAGTTGGGTTTATGTAAGAGGTTATAGACCTCTGGTATTGAGCTTAAACAAAACTGTAATTTGGCATGTTTGATGCTATCACCGACAATTCTTCTCTCTGGATTGTTATCCAAATATTTTGAGGTGGTTGACATCTCTGTAGTCAGTAAGACTTCTTTGTGATGAGCAATGCGCTCTAGGAAATGTGCCTTCCTGCATGTACAGGCCCCTATTGTAATCATCTAACTATGGGTATGGTTTCCTATTGTGGTTTTTCCCTTCACCGGGTTTTCCACATACAAATCATGGTGTTATGTGTTATGGTTGCATGGTATTAATTCTTTGGTTTTCAATTATGCTTTAATGCTTTATCAACTATTATGGTATAAGGTTTTACGTGCTTTAATTCACATAATCTTTTAACAACTGATTCACTTCCCCCCTCTCAGTTGTTCACCGATTTTCCTAACAATTGGTATCAAATCCTGGTCCTCTTTTTGCAAAAGCTTAACCGCTTGAGGAAGATCCTATGGCAACTAATAGTTCAACTACTTTTTTCCGAAAGGATAGCCCTAGGCTTGATGGAACAAACTATGGAGTATGGAAGATTCAAATGGAGACTCATTTAAGATGCATTGGAAAGGAAATTTGGAACATAACTCAGAATGGTTACACTCTTCATAATCCAACATCTGGCAATCCTGCACCAACAGACTTGGAAAAGAACATTGAAAATGATTGCAGAGCTAGAGAAGCCCTCTTAAGCACCTTATCAGATCAACAAATCATGGGACTATCAGATAAATCATCAGTGAAAGCTATATGAGACAAGTTGGAGACTCTGAATGAAGGCAATCCCACTATTAAAATTGCAAAACTTTAATGTTACCGGGTAAGATAAGAAATCTTGAAGATGGAAGAAGATGAAATAATTTTTGCATTCATGGAAAGGGTAAATGAAATTGTATTAGGAATTTAGTGTTGTGATGGATCTTTGAGTGAGGAAGAGATTGTTTCAAAAGTGTTAAGGGTTTTTCCACTGGCATATAAGATGAAGGTAATTGCAATTAATGAGCTAAGAACCATGCCTAATTCTTCTATCAATAGAGATACTCTTGTTGGGAAGATATCTGTTTTTAAGTTTGAGGAGTTTGGTCCTCCTAGAGCTACAAAGATTGATACTACTTTTAAGGTATCTACATCATCAACTGGCAAGCAAGATTCGAAATTTTTGTATGCAAAGGAATTGGAAGAGATTAGGGAAGAAGATGAAGAGATTGAGAAACTTGAAGCCCTATTTGCTAGAAGGATATCTATAGGTTCATCAAGAAGTAAGTATGAAGGAAAATCTCCTTTAAAATATTTTTCATCTAATAAGATAGGTCATTTTGCATCTAGATATCCTAAAAGGAATTCAAAATTGGAAGAAAGAGAAAGAAGATATTTTAAGCCTAACCCTGAATATCAGATCAAGCATAAGTATAGGAGAAACAAAAACAAATCATGCTACTATGTTGATGAGGAAGGAGTAACTGATGAATCAGAAGAACCGACACGAGATTCAACTAGTGGATCTGGCAATGGAAAAGACTGGGTATTTTATGCTATGAAGGAAGATGGTCCAGAACTAGTTATCATAAATAAGGAAAGGGCCCTTGCAGCAAAAGTTGAAGACAAAGATGAATGGGTAATAGATAGTGGATGTTCTCATCATATGACAGGAGACAAAAGGAAGTTTCTAACCTTGCAAGAATTTGATGATGGTCAAGTCAGATTTGGTAATAACAAGGCATGCATGATCAAAGGAAGAGGAACCATTTCATTGGATGGTAAGCATAACACTGATAATGTCTATTATGTTGAAGGTCTGAAGCATAATATTTTGAGTATAGGACAGTTGGTAGATAAAGTATTTCTATTACAATTCAAGGATGGAAAGTGCAAAATCATTAGCAAATCAGGATTGGAGATTGCAACTGGTACATAGACAAGAGGTAACATCTTTCATTTAAACTCCAGTGAAAAAACATGTTTGATTGCACATATTGATGAAAGTTGGCTATGGCATAAGAGGTTGTGTCATGTAAATTTTGATTTTATTGTAAAGGTTAGTTCAACTAAGGCAGTTAGAGATTTACCTAGGATTGTGAAGCCTCATAATCCGATATGTAAGGAATGTCAAATGGGTAAGCAAATCAGAATTTTTTTTAATTACATGCCTGATAAATCTAATGATACTCTTGATTTGATTCATACTAACCTATGTGGTCCTGCTAATACAAGAAGCTTTCAAGTAGATAGATATTTCATGTTAATCATTGATGACTATTCTAGAATGATGTGGGTTGCTTTTCTAAGGGAGAAATTTGAAGCCCTTGAGAAATCCAAGATCTTTAAAGCTATGGTTGAGATAGAGACAGGAATGAAAATCAAGTGTCTAAGATCAGATCAAGGTGGTGAATTCACATCCGGTGAGTTCAATAGTTATTATGAGAAAAATGGCATTAGGAGAACGTTATCTGCACCTTGGACACCTCAGTAGAATGGCATTGTGGAAAGAAAGAACAAAACCATTTTGGATGCGGCTAGAAGAATCATGATGGAAGCTAATTTGTCTCATATCTACTGGAGAGAAGGAGTAAGTACAATGGTTTATACATTCAACAGAGTTCATATCAAAGGAGATACCAGTAAGACACCTTATAAATTATGGTTTGGTCATTCTCCTACTCTTTAAGTATTTCAAAATCTTTGGAAGTAAGTGTTATATCAAAAGAGATGATCTCATTGCAAATTTTGACCCTAGATGTGATGAAGGAATATTTCTTGGTCAACTAAGAGAAAAACATATAGATGTTATAACAAAATATTGTAGAGAATTGTGGAGACCGCTAATGTGAAAGTGGATGAGCAGTATAAAGACCAAGCTAAATCTTATGATAGTGAACCGATAGTGGAAATGATCATAATTGATTCAGTAGTTCCTGTACCAGAACAAAATACTAAACCAGTTACTCCATCATTATCAAAAAACTCAATTGTAACTAAAGAGCAGCACAGAGAACTTGAAAGTCAAAAAACACCAAGGTATGCAAAGCTAAATCATTCTGAAAATTAGATCATTGGAGACAAAAACAAGGGAGTTATGACAAGGAGAAGATTGGAAAAAAAAGAGGTATGTTTCATTTCTCAGATTGAACTGGCATCAGTAATTGAAGCTTGTAAAGATGAATTTTGGATGAAAGCTATGGAAGATGAATTAGATCAGATGGAAAAAAACAATACTTGGACTTTGGTTCCCCGACCTAAAAATAAGAATGTTATTGGAACTAAATGGGTTTTTAGAAACAAACTGAATGAGGATGGACAAGTTGTAAGAAAAAAGGTTAGATTGGTCTACAAAGGATATTCTCAGAAGGAAGGAATTGATTATGGTGAAACTTTTGCACTGGTAGCTAGAATTGAAGCTCTTAGACTATTTATTGCTTATGCAGCCTATAAGAAATACAAGGTCTATCAGATGGATGTTAAGTGTGCATTTCTGAATGAAGAACTTGAAGAGGAAGTCTTTATTGAGCAACCTGATGGATTTTTACTGACAGATGACAAAAATATGGTTTGCAAATTAAGGAAAGCACTATATGGATTAAAACAAGCTCCTAGAGCTTGGTATGCAAGGTTGGATAAGTATCTTTTGAAGCTTGATTTTATAAAAGGTAACACTAACAGTAACCTATATTATAACATCACTAATTATGATATTCTTGTTATTGAAGTATTTGTTGATGATATCATTTTTGGAGGTGAAGGCATAGAATTCTCTAATAATATGTAGAGTGAATTTGAAATGTCTATGACTGGAGAAATAAGATTCTTATAGGTTTGTACATTACTTAGACTGACAAAGACATCTTTATCTATCAAACTAAGTATCTAAGGGAATTGTTGAAGAAATTTGGTATGGGAAATTCTAAACCGGTTAGTACTCCTATGTTTACAAGTGAAAATTTGTCAATTAAAGATGTATCTCCTCTAGTAAATTCTACAAGATATTGTAGACACCCAAAAATGGTCAACGCTTGCGAGGTCATACTTTAACATTTGCGCATTGCCTCATTTTAGGTTTTTGCGTCGCATTAACATTTCTCCTATGTCACGCACTTGATTTTTATCATTTGCAAGCATCGAGTCATTCTTCTGCATTCTTCAATCATCTCGTCCTCGAATTTGGTCTTGTTGACAACACTATCCAGTCATGATTTTGATCAATTTTATCTTGTTGCATCAATGTGCATGCTTATTTGTCATCATTTTGGACATCGTCAATCCTAATTAGGGTTTTGTCCTCTTTTCAATCTTGTCATCATGTGATCGATTTGTCATCGATCGTTGTCACTGTTTGATCTTGTCATCTTGCGATCAATTTGTCATCGATCGTGGTCCTTTTCAATCTTGTCGTCTTGCAATCCATTTTGTCATCAATTCTTGTCTTCTTGTCGATTTTGTCATTTTGCGATCATATTGTCATCAATCGTTATTTGTCTCAATTATGTTAATTTGGATCAATTTGTCATTGTTCCTCGTCGATTGGCACATTTATCAAATCATTTATCACATTGGTCATTTATCAATCCAAAATCAAATCAAATCGAGTCAATTATCTTTCAAGACCTAATTCGCCTTCTAGGGTTTCATGATTGCTTATCATTTTCTTCCTTTAGGATTAATAAATTATTTATTTATCCTAAGTCTTCTCATCGCAATTAAATATTTATTTAATTGGCTAATTATTCCTCCTTGTGAATGAATTAATTAATAAATGAAAAATTATTGATTAATTCACTTAATTCCTAATTTCCTAAATTCTAATTCCTAATTTCCACCTATTTTTCTAATTTTCCTATTCAAATTCCACCTAATTAACTTGTCTCTAGTTCTCCCTATTTTTGTGCTTCATGTGTCATACTCTTGACATAGAAATTTGTCATAGAGTCTTGTCTTGACATAGCAATTTGTCATAGAGTCTTGTCTTGACATAGCAATTTGTCATAGAACTTGTCTTGACATGGAAATTTGTCATAAAATCTGTCATAAAATTGTCACAAGCCTCTTTACATAGCAACATGTCATAGCTTTGCTATTTTTGATTTGAATTTCTATTCGAATCATTGTCATGCTAATTTGTCCATTTCTCCAATTTCTCTATAAATTGGATGATTTTCTTCAATTCTTAATCTTAATAACCCTTAATCCTTGAATCTTGATCCCTTAATTAATAGTCTGAATTTTCTATCAATTTACCGAACCTTCGTTTCTAGTACTCTTGAGCCTTTTTGCTTTCAATTGTGTGAGCACTTGTAGGTGAGATCCACAAAACTATTGAAGAGGAAAGAACAACAATGGAGCCGCATGGAAGAAGTATTCAACTCTACATATGGTTTGCATAATTTTACTCTTGAATGCTTTGTTTCCATACCTCTATTGAATGTGCTTTAGAATTAGGTTCATTTCAATGAGTTTTCTTATGATTGAGCTATCATGTTTAATGTTTTGATCTACTTATCTACTTGTTTTGATGATTCCTAATTCCTATGCTATAGATATAAATCCATAATTGGTGGTTTGCTATATTTAATTCAAACTAGACCAGATATAATGAATGTAGTCAGTATTGTATCAAGATTTCAAAGTAATCCAAGAAAAAATCATGAAAGTGTAATAAAAAGGATATTTTGGTATTTGCAAGGAACAAATGAATATGGTTTGTGGTACCCTAAAGATGATGACTTTACTTTATGTTCACATACTAATGTAGATTGGGTAGGTGATGTTGATGACCAGAAGAGCACATCCGGTGGAGCATTATTCCTTGGGAAGAAGTTGGTTTCATGGATTAGCAAGAAGAAGTCATGCATTTCTTTATCTACTTTGAAGCTGAATATGTTGCAGCCGCAACGAATTGCACTCAAGTTCAATGGATGAAGCAGATATTGAAGGACATACAAGTGAGTTGTAATGAGCCCGTTGTTATCCATTGTGATAACTTTGAAGCTATTGACATATCTAAGAATCCGGTATTCCACTCCAAGACTAAGCAAATATCAATCAAGTATATCTTTTTGAAGGAAAAGGTGGAAGCAAAAGAAGTTAGATTGGTTTATGTGAACATTAAAGAACTGATAGCAGACATCTTCACTAAACCTTTGTCTCAGGAATCATTTGAGTATTTGAGAGACAGATTGGGGGTTTCTACCCCTCCGGTAGAGACTTAAATGATGTAGATGTGCATCAGTCTGGTATGCATTATCAGAGCTATCTTCTGCTTCGGATTGATGAAATATTGCTACTACTGAGGGGGAGTAGTTAGCCTTGAGATTTAGAGTTGTCATATTCTATTTGATATCTATGTCATATCTTTGGCATTGTTGTCAAAGGGAGAGGAATACATGTGAAAAACCATTTCTATTTATTTTTCAGATTTATTGCACTCCTTAGGGGGAGTTTGGTGGTATTTGGTCTTTTGATTCAGTTTTGGTTCATAGCTTCATTGCTATATCATTTTATGGGAGTTTGTTGGTGATCTTCCAATGGGGGGGACTTGTTTGGCATTTTCTTGGTACTTGGATGGTTTTCATATCTAGTGCTGCCATCAATGCCAAAGGGGGATATTGTTGGCTATATGATGGAATTGATTATGTTTTGTCATTGATGTCAATACTAGTTGTTATGGTTGTTTACTGGCTTCTGGTAGAAGGATTTGATTGGGAAGATTATTAGTTGATTGTCACCGATATGATCTGGATGATGGAATAAGTTTTTATGGATGGTTCATGTGCTTCTGAAGTATGTTTCAGTTAGTTGGTATTTGTTGGCACTGTGTTGTCATTGATGTCAACCGGTGTAAGATGGCAAGTAGTATGGGAGATTGATGAGCAGTTTTGGAGTTGATGAATACTAGAAATGGTGCCATTGATGTCATCTAGCATAGAAGGTCACTGGTAAGGAAGAGAAGGTCATCTAGCATAATAGTCACTGGAGTCACTAGTACACAAGTTAGTGTTGACTTGTGTTGAAGACATAAGGACTGCAGACTCGTAAGTGACATGTTGCAAATGCATTATGGTCACCAACAAGAGAGAAAGATGTTGGCCTGTTGATTGTGATGAAGAGGGGGAATGTTACAAAAAGTCACATCAACACCAGAGGTGAAGTATGTGCAGGCCACCGGTATGCTGTTGTTGTCATTTGACACTCATTTGGTTGGTTTCAATATGTTGTCATTGATGACAACATGTTTTGGCTTTCATATCTTGGTTTGGTTGTTCACCGACAAATTTCTTCACCAGTAGGTAGGATTCTTTGGATACCGACATTGCAGGTCGACATGACTCACATTCAGGATACCGGTATAGGAGGCCGACATCATTTGGGAGATCCAAAAATCGGCAATTGATTTTGATATTAATGCATATATGTAATTGAGCCGACTTGTATATTCATTTTGTAATTATCTATTTAAGCCGACATAAGGCATGAAGGATTGCAAGGGTATATAGGTCAGATGATTAGATCATTTTGTAATGAGAGATATGAGTGACATGTGAGGTTATAAGATATATGAAAGAGATATTTTGTAATGCGAGGAATGTTGATTGTGTAAGAGGTTATTTTGGTAAGTATTTTGGGTTTTAGAACTAGAACAAATAGAGCTTTAACCAAAACTATACTCAAGCATAGGAGATGCTATCATTGTAGTTCATTCTATTCTCCGGATTGTACTCTGGATTTTATGTAGTTAGTGAGACTCCTTTTGTGATGAGCAGTACGCTCTAGGTTGTAAGTCTTCCTACAAGTGCAAGCCCCCATATTTTGTAATATCTTTTCATATGGCTAGTGGATTGATATTGTGGGTCACAAATCCCACCATGGTTTTTCCTCTTTGATGTTTTCCATGTATAATTCTCTTTGTTGTGATATTCATTTGTGTGATTGGCTTATTGATTACTTTACTTCTTTCAATATTATATGTACCAATTTACCAGTTGGTGAATATTTAGTTTAATAAGGTTAAAATTGCATATTCTAGTAGAACAAAGATTAACTACCCCCCCCCCTCTCAGTGTTCTTGGATTCCAATAGTTGTGTGGATTTGAAATAGCAGGACTCCCATTGGACAAAGATGCAGTCACCATCTAACAGTGAATGTGCCCAACCGGTTCACATGTGCTTGTTTGAAGATATGTTGCTCAAACAGGGAAGCCACATTGGTGCAATTCAAGATGCAGATGACAAGGATCCACTCTCACCAATAAGTGGAGTTTATCTCCTATTATGCATGGAATGCATCATAGTCCTTTGAGATAAGACAAAAGGTTAAAGGCAGGTGATTGAAGGCTCACACCGGATGAATTGGTGAAACACTAAATTGCCTTAGGTGCATGAGATCAGAGATATGCACTGGATTAGTAGGGTAGACATGCTGAGTTGTCGGTACAGAGAAGGAAGGATATGTTTGTCACCTTGAAAAACCAATTGTTAGGAGGACCAATCTATAGATGAAGAAGGAAAGTTTGAGCAGAAGCAGATAGATGGAGATTGGTGAAGGCTGATGACATGATGTCATCAAGGTGCTTATCGGTAAGTATGTCTACCGATAATGCTGATAAAGTACAAATGCACAAGGCTCCCACTTGATGAAGATGTGAATGAGGTAGGTTGGCATGTGTGCTGATCAGTTTAGGTGCTCCATTAGAAGAGAAGCAAAGTACAAGGTTAAAGGCAAACTAATTAAGGTATAACCAGTTGAGTCTGTGAACTAGTAGGTGAAACCGGGTGTGTGGTTGGTCAATGATCCTATCCAAACTGACATAACCGACCTAGAAAAGGTGGATGCCGACAAAGGGTCCATGTGGAGGTGCAATGGAATGCACACACAAGTCGGTGTGGTGATTTGATGAAGTTGTTAGCGTCTGGTCAAACATTTATGATGACTGCGAAGCTCAAGAAAGCATGAAAGAGGATTGCAGCTCAAGATTATGGAAAAAATGGAGATATAGCATAGACTGATCTTGTAGATTGAATAGGGTGAAGGAAACCACATCATGCATGTGATCAACTAGACAAAAGCCTAAAAATTATGCTACAAACAACAAAAAGAAAGAAGATGTGGTTCGCACAGTAAACATTTGGGTGATGCTCATTGATTGAATGTTGAACATCAATCAAGGACATGATATCAGATTGGATATGATATATCATAATGATCAGAGATCAAATCAGATGAAGATTCAATGCATGGCAGAAACCCTAGCATGCAAATGTTCAAACTTGTGTTTAGGAAGGAAAATATGGCTATAAGAGTGTGAGCCAAATATGTAGTTGATGTTGTTGTAAGAGAGAATAAAATCAATCAAATGCTTAAAGGAAATTAGGGAAGAGACTAAGTGGGAGAGAGAATCGGGTTGAAGAGTTCAACCGGCAACAGTGAGGCAACTAGTAGCTAGTTGTTGAGTCTGAGAGAGGAGTACACTAGTGGTGATTGAACCAACAGAGAAGGGTTATAGAAGATTGCAGAGAAGGCAAGCTGAGAACTAGCAGGAATCAGATGGTAGACCTCTGACTAAGCTATCACATTGGTGGTGGATAGTATCAGTGTGACAAAGAGAATAGAATTGGCAGAGAAGAAGAAGCGGCTAAACCAACAAAGGTGAAACAGAGAGTAAGGTGCAGCAGAGAGTGGGTTGCAGATGGAGATAAGCTTGATGTAGAGAAAAGGTGAATAGAGGATTTGGTCGATCATAGGTGATAGAGTTGGGTTTATATAAGAGGTTTTAGACCTTCGGTATTGAGCTTAACTGGAACTATAATCTGGCATGTTTGATGCTATCACCGACAGTTCTTCTTTGGATTGTTGTCCAAATATTTTGAGGTGGTTGACATCTCTATAGTCAATGAGACTCCATTGTGATGAGCAGTGCGCTCTAGGTAGTGTGCCTTCCTACATGTGCAGGCCCCTATTGTAATCATATACTTGTTGCAGAAGTATCATCTAACCATGGGTAGGGTTTCCCACTATGGTTTTTCCCTTTACCGGGTTTTCCATGTACAAATCATGGTGTTATGTGTTATGGTTGCACGGTATTGATTCTCTGGTTTCCAATTATACTTTAATGCTTTATCAGCTATTCTAGTATAAGGTTTTAAGTGCTTTAATTTACATAATTTGTTAGCAACTAATTCACTCCCCCCGCTCTCAGTTATTCATCGGTTACCCTAACAACTTATGGAGCTAGAGGAGGAAAGGGAAGCAGAGTTTAAATTGCTTCAAAACCGTCAACAAATTGTCAAGCAATGGTTTGACAACAAAAAGAGTTCTGACCCAGGGCTCAAGCAAGGTGATCTCATTTTTAAATATAATGAGAGGGAAACTAGGCCAGGTCAACACCTAAATTTTGATAGCTTATGGGAAGGACCTTCTGCATAAAAAATTGTTAGGGGTTTAATGCATTTGACTCCGAAAACATGCAAGGGGAGTCTCTCGAAATCTTGGTTAACGAATTTCATCTTAAACCTTTCTATTAAAGCATTAACATTCCCAATATAAATAATGTATTATTAGTGTGCCTTTATTTATTTAATTATGGTTCTTCATGCATTGTAAGCAATAAGGAGTAAATCATAAAGATACACCATGAGCAAGCAAAAAGAGAGTCATTATATTATATAATAGTATCTTTTGTATAACGTATTAAAAAGGCTTGTAGCCTGTATTTTTGAAGTAGGGTGGCAATCTTTTAGTTATATTTCTCATCCTCCTCCTCCTCCTCCTCCATGAGAAATTCAGAGTCATCATCTTCATCATCATCTTCCCCCATCCACTCATGGCCGAAGTCACTGTCGAATTCCTGGGGTATCGACACAAGCACTAGATTTGGAAGGATATGTGGTGTTAGGATTCATGGGAAGATATAGTCATGAAACTCGGTATATCAATTTGTGCTAGCTGGAGTAGGAACTATCAAATGAGCCCTAAGGAGAAACTCCATAGCGCGCTCTACGCGTAGGTGATGAGAAGACAATGATATAGTCTTTAAACCACCTATAAGAGGATACTAGTTCACCTCTTATCCAAGGGTGATAAAGCGTTGCAAGTACGAAGCCAAGGGCAAACCTCTGAAAGGAACAAAATACTCCACAACGTCTTCTAGGTCACCCAGATACTCTAAAGGAAAGAGGGTCTGAGTCAGCTCCATCATTAGATGGTAATTCATCCTAGCATCTAGCAGTGAAGCCATGAAGCGGGAAGAGATATTTGTGTTCACACGGAATCCTGTCTACATTGTCGATAAAATCTTCCCCGAGCACCCATTTAATGGCAGCAATAATCAAAGGATTTTTCTATTGTGTCATGCCTTGCAACCTCTAGTCTGAAATATTGCCAAGGAAAGCGACTTGTGCTTTGCTGCTAGTAAGCCTCATGGGAGTATCCATAACTCAAGAAACTTTGTTATTGAGAAAGCTACTATGCAAGGGAATGCCTGAAAAGACATTTATAGCTGATTTCCATCTCTAAGTGATAAATAAAATTAAGGGCGCCAATGCTCTCGATCTTTGAGGTGGCTGTCTTTTCTCATTAATTGCACAAGTGAATGGAGTCAAGCTTGAAGGTTGCATATGTCTTGTCTAGAGCCTCAAAAAGAAAAATAGTGTACTCAGACTCCACGCATATCTTCAAGTACGTCTTGCCAAAACCTAGTAATCTGCAGGACTATATTGGCTCGTGGTAGCTTTATTGGCTGCATATATTCTCCTTAATGAGGAGATTTGTCCAGGCGAGCAGATCATCTCAAGTGGATTGGAATGATGGTGTAGTGGGCTGACATCTTTTCAAAAAATGCAAATGACGATGCTTCTTCCCATTCTAGAATTAATGTTGCCTAGAGAATGAGGTGGCATACGTGCTGACAGACACCTATCATAAATGCCCCCATTTTGCACAGAAATCTAGGCATACAATATATTTAAGGAGGAAAGGTTCAAAAGTGGATGTCACATTTTCATTTCGCATTCTGAGTGTTATCATTGTTTTGCCCTTGGGTGATTTTGTTTCATAATTGGTTAAAATCTGCAAAATTATGCTTGGCATTTCATATTGCCTCTGAGTTTTTTTGGTCAAAAGGTTTAGGGTTTTTGAAATTTATCCTTGCTATGTCTTGGATTCCCTGTGTTCTTTTTCAATGTTACTTTTTCCACTTAATCGGAAGGGTAGGTCCATCGTGAAAGGGTCCCCCCTTTACGAATTGCCTTAGGTGGGTCTTTATTAAATCTTTTATTTAGCATGCCCTTTTCCTAAGTTTTCATTTCTTTGATGGGCTCTGTCATGATCGTGCAAGTTCCAGCAGGTCTCATGGTGCGCGTGGTCTCACAAAGGAAATATGTGAGAGGTTTATCCTTCACAAAGTAGCAAAATCCTGGTAGGCCCCAAAAGTTAAGTGAATACTCTGATTAAAGACCATGCATCTCAGAGTAGATCTGATGGCCCACGTTGTTTCGCTGGGAAAAAGAGCATGCATTTTATCATTCACAAAATAGCGAAAGGATAGGTGGGCCTGGATAGTAAGAAGATCCTATGGTTAAAGACTTATCAACTCAAGATTGATCAGGTGGTCCACGTTGGTTCATAGAGGAAAGATGTGCGATATTTAGTATTCGAGAAGTAGTGAAAAGGTAGCGGGCTTGGTGAAAAGCTGACATGGAAATTAAAGAAGGTGCATCTCCTAGTTAATCTAATGGTTTGCATTGATTTGTTAAGAAAAGTTGCCAAAGATTTACCTTTTGTGAAGTAGCGAAAGAGATGGTGGACCTGGGTGGTTGGGTTAAAGAACAAAGTTAAAAATTGAGCATCTGGCTCAAGATCCAATGGCCCGCATTGGTTCATAGCCAAAAGTAGCATGCAGTATACCTTTCGCGAAGTAGCGAAATGAGGTGCCGGTTGCACGATAGATGATGTGGCGGAACAACTGGATGTCCAGCTAGGGAAAATGATAATCTATCGGTATGATACGCGGCTCCAAGTAGATTGTGGATGGCCCACTTTGATTGAGTGGCAATGGTGATGAAATCCATGGCCAAAATAAAACATATGGCCATTAAAATGTAGAGTCCGATAGAATTCTTAGATGAATTGGCAGCTGACACGTCAGAGTTATCTATTGGAAACAAAAGGGGCACGTGGACTCCATGTAGAGGGCCCACTTTGAAGGTTAATGGGTGTTAAAGGTCATGCATCTCAATGGTAATCCAATGGCGAGCGCTGTTTCACAACCTGAACATGCAGGGTCTTTAAACTTTGTGAAGCAGTGAAAACCATTAGTGGCAATAGCTTCCATGCGGTTAGTAAAAAGATAAGCGGTCACCATGTACAATAAAGGTCGAGCAGATAGTGGAAGATCTGACGGATGGTGCTATTTTGCATGAAAGAAATGCGTGAGGTTTCGCCTTCGCGAAGCAGTGAAAAGAAAGTGCGGCCTGGTTTTAAGCAACTTGACCCAAGTAAGGTAAAAGGCGTGCAGGTTTCTCAAGATCCAAGGGACGTCGTTGCTTCGCAATGAAAAGATGTGAGGATTTTAAGCTTCGCGAAGCAGCAAAAGGCGAAACACTTAGAGAATGTTATGATCCGTTGGAGCCAATTTTCAAATTCGGCTGTGAATTCAATTCTAAGTTGATTGTTGAAGCATGTAGTTTTAAATGTTTTAATTCATTGCTTTGTTGTCGTATTAAGGTTCACATCAATTGGATGTTGGCATCATTTTGAAGAGTTTTGCAGAGGAGTCGGTGCACAGAGCAAATTTCTTCAAACAACCAGTGAGTTTCTGCATATTGCTTGACTATTACTACTTGAATTGGGATCATTACATGTTCGTTTTCTCAAAGGTTAGTCAAAATTTTAAATTAATATAACTGTGATTTCGGGATGGAACCAAGAAGTTATTTCACAGGGAAGGTGAATTATTAGGATAGAAACATATGTGATGATTTCTTGGAACAACTGACCATGTCCACAAATGTTGTAGCTAAAATTAAAGAATTGGTACCCAGAGTCCCCCGTCTAAGAATTGGAGATGGTTTGTATGATAAAGGCATCTGGTTGAGGGATCCACAGATAGGGATATCAGGTCTGGGTCTTTTCAAAGTGGGATTCAGTCAAAGAAATGCCCTTGCCTCAGTGAATAGTATATGGGGATTAGACGTAGGAAAGCTCATAGTCCCTGGGGTTTTCATGGATGTGAATTTGTTAACCCTAATTGCACACAATTATGACCCTGTGGCTAAGTGTATCAGGAATTTGAATGGAAGAGCCTTAATTGAGATCAATGATGATGAATTTAGGAAGGTGTTTAAGCTTAGTGAGGTATCAATTTTGAAACATTAGCCCAGGTTTACATTGTGCAGAGAGATCACCTCAGGAGTGGCCCTTTGAAGGAGTTTTTTGTCAAAATAGGAGGGCTAACTGTTGTAGACCCTAGTACCATGGAACCCTTCTCCCTGAATTTGTTCACTATAAGGGCTAAAGGAATGTATTGGTCACTTTGTAAGATTTTTGGGGAAGATGCTGAAACAACTATGCCACCCCATTATATGTTGATGATAGCACATATTTTGAACCCCTCTCTGGCAGTAACATTTGATTATGCACCTTATCTCACTGATGCAATCCATGCAAGACTGATAGGGATAAAAAGTGGTAAGGTAGACAGACCATTTGGATGGTACTCCCTTCTCATGCATATATTTTTATTTAAAGGTGTTGATTACGTTGCTAGTGAAATGGATCTAGTTAAGGAAAAGGATGGTGAAGAGATGCCTGTACAATTGTGGAGCACCATTTTGTCATGGGATAGAGAGGATGCCAGCTACCTAAAGTTTGACAGATGCTTTGCATCTAAGATTAGGATTCTCTTATGCTTAGAGAACCCTAGGATCCCCAAAGCTCTTTTGGAATTCCTTAGGCCTATGTAATTTGCTAAGGTATCAAGATTGTGCACAACTAGGGTGACATATACTTATACCCTGTTTCTACAATTTTCAGAGTTTATGGTTTCAGAGGCACTCCATATTTGTTTCCCTATCAAGTCCCATTGAAGATAGGAATTGCAGAGGTCTTAAGGAAAATTGGGGGTGTGCAAGAGGCAGAGCTAACAAATAGGAGAAAAGGAACCATTTTCCCAACTGTCACCGTGGCCCATCAATTTGTAATCACCAAGGGTGGTTGGAAACACTTTGATGACTTCTTTCAACCATATAGGTTGTCTATTGCAATATCAAGGTTTGCTGACCCTGAGGATTTTTTCAATGGCATGTTCAAGAAGAGAGCAGTATGTAAAGGTAGGCCACACCAATTTCATTTCCCTAAGGTCTGATTAGAAATGAATTCAATTTGGATGAGCAAGAATTGAGGAAAGAAAAGTGGGTGGCATATAAAAGGGCTCTTGATTTTATTCATCAGTTTGATAGTAGTTATGACCCTCTATCTAGCTTTAATCCCTTTGAGGAAAAGATTAAATTCTTAGTTCTTTATTTTGAAGACCTAATGCAAAATCTGAAAGAAAAGAGGGAAGCTATAATAAAAGATAATCCTAACAAGGCTAAGTTAGTTCTAGCTAAACCCACCTTTTCTAAGGTCATCCCTCTAGGTAATTATGTAATGCATAAGAAGTCAAAATACAGTGTGTTGATGTCAGTAATAGGTGAGCCTCTAATTCAAGAGGGAAGAGAGAAATTGAAGATGTCATTGACATCCAAGACTCCTCTAAGAGGCAAAGGGTGGGGAAAGAAGTGCAAACATGTGAGCCTATGCATTCTCCATCCCAATCCCCTATCCATAGAGGAGATGAATAGGCAGTGGTCAAACAATTGTTATAGTAAGGAAGTCTCGGGGAGATTGCCTACACATATGAGGAAACACAAGAGGGGATGTTAGAAGAGCCACCTAGTGCCGAGATGAACTTAACTATAGATGAGTTCAAAGGTAAAGAGCTAGACCCTGCTATCAAGCAAGCCAATGAGGAGTTCCTGGCTAATAGTATTTTTGTCACAACAGGGGCCTTCATGTAATTTGTCTGGAAGCAAAACATTGAGAAATTCAAGGCAAGGTGTGAAAAGAGAAAGAATGAGAAACCCCACAAAGATGCAACTTTAGTAAAGGAGGAGGTGAAACAGGAAATGATGGCAGTATTCAAAGCCATTACTCCTAAAAAGGGGAAAGAAATGGTGTCAAAAGTTGGTGTTTTAATCCTCCCTGAATGGGATATAGCAGATGCCTTGGTACTAGAAGCAATCAGAAAAGAGACTAAGCCTATGGAAGGAGTGACATTCAACAAGGATAATGTTGCTTTAGTCATGTGGTCCTTAAAGAGGGATGAGAGTAGAAGAAGGAAGGATACCTCAGAATCTAATTTCCTTGGAGGGATGATTGTTAAAAGAGTCCAGGACATAGGAGTGGTGGAAGCTACCAACATAGTTCTTGAAACTGCAAAATTTAGTGTGGCAATGGCTGAGAAAGAAGCTAAGGAGAGAGCTGATCTCCAAGTAAAATTAGAGACAATTTTGAAAGCTTACAATGAAGCCAAAGGAGAGATAGCTAATCAAGATAAAATCATTGCTAGACTACAGAGTCAATTGGCAGGACAACACCAAGGAGGTGAATCCTCTACTCTGATGATTGCATCTTCTCCAGTAAGACCTCCACCCACTAGTCCTATTGTTGAATTTCCCCCTTCTCCCATGACCTCTAGTTTTCAACTAGTTGAGACCATTCAACATGAATTGCAAAAGTTAAAACAGGCTCAGGCCTTGTTTGCAAATAAATATGAAGAAAAGGTAAAGGCTACAATTTTGAGTTTTGCTGATATAGTAGAAGCCCCCATTGTGCACACTAACATGGAGAAGATTTTGGATATTTTGAGTGAGTTGAATGAAGACAAGGCTACTTTGGGGGCAATTTTAGAGAAGTGGATGCCTAGGGAAGTGGATTTAGAACTTATGTGTGCATCTTATGATGAAACAAGATCTGATGCCATTATTAAATCCAAAAGTGAGTTAGCAAAAAGCATGACGAGGCTATCAGAAGGAAGAGCTGGTGTAGAGAGAAAAGCCAATTTGTATAGGAAGGAATATACTAAGCATAAATTTGAATTATTTCCTGGGGGTTTTGTTAGTCCAAATCAGTTGAAGGACAAACAAGTATGGCTTGATGAGTTAGGAGCTAACTTGTCTCTAAGGGTGAATAAAATCATTAATACAGATGACACATCTCTGTTTGTCAAGACAGTTGAGGAAATAGAGAAGATAAAATCACATTACGGTTTCTTGGAATCAGAGGTTAAGAAAGTGAGAAATTCTTGGAAAAGGCTGGTTAAGTTGAAAGAAAAGATTGTTAACTTCTCATGGCCTGCTGATGACGTGTTCCAAGAGTGGACCAAAAAGTATGCAGTGCAAGAAGAGGAAGTCCTAGAACAGTTAGAAGATGCTACAATGGAGCAACAAACTGAAGAGGTCGTTGGGATTGAAAGTGACGTGTAGCTTCTTTTTGAAAGAAGTTGTGGTTGTAACAGATTATTCTTAGAGATGTATGAAGCTTGTATGCATCCATATTGTTATAAATGGATACCAGGACTCAAGAATAGATTATCACAAGAATTTTGTAAAGAAGCTCTGACAAAATATACTTAGGGTTTTTTTGATGTTTTTTGGAGATCATTCTGAGTTATGTAAAATTTGATGGAGGATATTAATATACAAATCAAAACATTTCGAGTCTTGATTCATGTTGTCTTCTTGTTTGTGTGATTGGTTACCATTTTGATTAGATGATCTAGGGTTGTTTAATTGAATAAGTTGCTAGTCAATTTGACGAAAATGGTTTAGGTTGTTCTCTCGAGGAGGGAAATTAAATATTCTTAAATCTTCTCATTGGTGATTAGTGACTTTGCTTGAATTTGATGGCTGGTGAGATTTTATATATGTAAGGCATATATAGGTTTAGTTAAGTAGAATGTAATTAAATGTATGTAGGTTTCTTCTATCAGTTCTTGTTCCATTCTGAATGACGCTGAGGCCCAGATAAGGCACTGGTATAACTTGTTGCAGTTCATGACCTTCTTGTTGATCAATAAATAATGAATACAAGTCTTACTTTTATGTTCAATTATGTCCAAAGAGATAGGGTTTGCAGAGGTTGGCATTGGTTTTCTCTGTAAGTCTTTAATTGCAATTGTGAAAGAATGATCACAAAGGGTATACCCACCTAAGCTAAGTGGAAGCTTAAAGTGTAGAAGGTTTCTGTATAAACCTTGTTATATGTTGTCTTTTGTTTCTGTTTCTTGTTGTTTCACTCCATGTGCACCTTAAGGCTGGAGAATTCTTGCAGAGGATAAGGAAATCAGAATTTGAGACCAACACCCAGCGCCAAAGCCCTTCACAAATGTCAGAAAAGCTCGCCTGCAGAAAAATGGAGATGGAAGCAATGACTTCACATCCTTTCCAGGGGGAAATGTGGGTGGATGTGTATGGGGAAATTTCCTATGTGTCCCATGCCATGCCCTCGAAGCCAGAATATCCCAAGACTAAACCCAAATCAAAGATGTCCACCCGCGATCCCATGGTAATGATTGACTCATTATAAGAGGTCACTGAGCCCGACCTGCATAGGCAACCAAGAGCCCTCAAGGAATCCACATGTGCAAGAATGTTAAATCATAGAAATGAGCCATAATCTACGGCATCCAAATTATGGAATAGTGACATTCCTCAATTCCTAGTCCCTATGGTTCCACATTGCCCATAATTTGTGGCTGCATGCACAAGTAAGTTCGTGTCAGGATCTCTTTCGATACAGGGCTCCTCTCTACAATTCATTATAACCCTAGAAGCTATTTAGGACATGTTGTATTATCCCAGAATTGACAACACAAAGGTGTTTGATAAAGATGCTATGGAAAACTATTGGTATTCTAGGCGGGACATTGTCCCATTTTGTCAAGGTGCGCTAAACTGGAGCTTGATGGTTGAGCCCCCAAAGCTCCATGTATCCTATAGTTATTTAAGGCAAGATGATCTCAAAGATATTGCCTCCAAGATTGCATTCCTATACAGTCATGACAATGACCGAGAGATCATCGCTCCCATGATTGGTTTCCTGTTCAAATGTCGGAAGGAGAAGGAACCATTCCATTTTGACTTCTCTATTTTGATAACCAGAGAAATGGAAAGGTAGTTGGCTGAATTTGAGCAATCATGGTGGTTCAGGTTTGCCTCATTCTTAGTTCACATATTCGTGCACCAGAATGTCACTTTCTTTAGTCAATTCATGCAAATGGCTACTCATGATGAGATAGGAAACAGAATGTTTGTGTCCGCTTGGACACCACTACTATTAGCCACTTATGATACATACCAGTTTTCAGACTATTTCCTAGCTCCTGTCCTTCATGATTTTATTGTCATCCCTGAGCAGCCTCTTGCTCATTTTTCTTAAATCCAAGTAAATTGGATGTGTAATGAACGCCCCCGCTGCAACTGGTTCCTGGGTAAGGATTTTTCTTTTGTTCAGGTGCATGGCTTCTCTGAGGAGCCCTTCTTCCTACTTACCTATGTCACCAAGAGAACCTTGGCCCTCGAAATATTCCGTCAATTGGTGGAGGTTGAGAAAGCTATAGGGTCAAGGAAACATGATACTTTTATAACTAAGGACCACAAGGCTATTGGCCCCATTATTCTCGAGAAAAGGAGTGTCGTTGGGAGGCTCCTAACCTCCAAGCTGGTGTGACTCAACTTGGTAGTGATTGATGATGTATGGAGCTATGACCCAAATGGGTGCCTATCCAGTAAATATAGAAAAAATGTTATTAAACATATGTCACGAAGCTCGTGGGAGGGATGCACCAGCCCACTAGTGAATGACCCAATCTTGTATGTGGGTCCTAGTGATTTTCTTGTCATTAAGTGCCCCCCATTGTTAAATTTCTACTCTCTCTCAAAGGCACAATCCAGCTAAACCCATTCCCTAGAACATGTTGCAAACCATGAAAGATAAGTTTTGGCCTAGAAGGAAGAGGGAGCATTTCTGGATCTATTGCTAAGAGACTAACCAGCCCAAGGCTAATGTGGGGAATGCTCCTTTAGATGAGCATTTCAAGGCTGAATGGAAAAAGCACAACAGTGATGAGGAAGATACAAGTGAGGAGTCCCCACATGGAGAATCGTCCTTGAGGGGGTTCAGCAAGAAAAAGTAGAAGTTATAAATTTATAAGAGCAAGGTAATGAGGTTGATATTTCAGTTCCTTTCACTAGCTCATTTCAAAAGCCATGTTCCCAATTTGCAAAGAGACCAGCTGAAAATTAGGAACCTGATTCCCCTTCCAGGAAGAAATAATACATGGGTTCTGCAAATAAGAGTTCATCTTCCCAAATCCCTATGGTTCCTTCAGCCTCTCAGCAAACAGTGACTTCCACAATTTAGGTATGCTCTACTCTTCCCTTCCTCTCTTCTCAATATGTGGTTTCCTTAGCGCCCCAAGTTACCCCTATGGCTACTCAAGCCCCTACTCCTCTTACATTAGCACCCAACGGGATGCCAGTGGAACCCCAAGTTGCAATGTTTTAGGTCACCTCCTCACTCCCTACCCCTGATGTTGTTTTCCCTGCAACATTCTTCCCACAGATTTTAACTACTACCCCTGTTTTGTGTAGGCTTGGTTTCAGAGAGTCCACTCCTTCCCCAAATGTCGATGAAGCATCTATTGATCCAGATTTTTTATGAGCCTCTCCCTTTGTATGGTGTTGTTCTCCTCAACCATGCTAGTGCAACCCATTGAAACTAGTTTTGACAGCCCCATTTCCAAATTCCCCTATGCTAACCCTCCTGGTGCAGCGTTTGCAAGTCAATCTATTTCAGCCCCAAATACTTATTATCAACAAGTTACCTACTCCAAAACTATGTGTATTAGCTAGACTCACAAGAGGAAGGAGAAAGATGGTGCCAAGCCAGCCCGACCGCATGTTCACACACATTTTAGTGAGGAGAATGATAGTCTCATCTTTGCAACCATGTTCCCAAAGGTCAACAAGCCAGAGGCCCAAATGAGGCCCGATGATTACTCCCTACATGTTGTCGGGGTTAGTCTGTCAAACACTACTTCAATGGATAAAATGTAAATGATGGAAGAAACCTCAAAGGTTGTGTCCTTAGATTTCATCAAGAAAATTCATCATTTGGATAAGATGCAAGTAGAGCATATTCGCCTGAGAGAACCCTTGGAGCATCAGAGCAAGGAAGACAAATCTAGAAGTGCTGAAATAAACCATTTGTAGGGCCTTCTAACTCAAGCCAATTCTGAAAAAGAGAAGCTGCAATCCGCCTTGAATAACATGAGTTACCAGTTTCAAGGGCAAGAGACGACAAGAAATGTGGCATTAAAAATATTACAAGAGAAGGAGCAAGAGATACAGTAGCTGAAACAAACTTCCAAAGATGCTACTCAGATTCAAGCTCAGCTGCAGAAAGAGGTTCGCCTGAAGGAGGAATATGCTTGGTAGTTGAGCGAGGCGCGGGTCATTCTTTCTGAGGAGAGAGAAAAGTTTGAAATAGAAACGCGCAAGATGCAAAGTAACCTGGAATAGACTGAGAAGAAATTATAGGATACAAAGGGATTACTATAGCAAGAGCAGGATTGCATAATGTAGCTTTAAGAAGCTTTTCAAGATAGAGGTACCAAGATCCTCACTTTGGAACATCAATTTGACCATGAACAAGATAGATGCAAAGATCTGCAAAATGAGATAAGAGCGAAGGACAATGAGATCACATGCTTATCTCTACTTCCTCCAACTCTGGAAGTTCCTCAGGATCTCTCCCCGGTTGTGGAAGAATTATATGTTTCTCATTGGGAGAAGGTTAAGTAGTATTGCACTTCACTATAGCCCATGTTGAGGTTCCTAGGTGAACCACAATCTCTCTGTTCTGGAGTAAGCGCTCTTATTGATAGCATTACGATTTTCATTGGTCCTAAACTCCCCATGGTCCAGAGTTTCCTTATCGGTTTCCTCTATTTTTATGAGTTCTGCACACCGGTTGTCTGATCTTCATTAGCGATACCAGAGCTTTCACCTTGTACAAATCCAAGTCCTCTAGAATCATCAACCTACCTTTGTCTTTTCAATAAGTCATCCAACTGTGCAACACTAATTCTGAATTTTCTTTATACTCACTTCCAATAGTCAGATCATCTCTCAGAGTAGTTATTTGTCTTTCAAGTTCTTCTTCATTATTCTGGGAGTGTGCCAAATTAGTTCTCAATAGATTATTTTCATAAGTCAATTTGCCACATTCATCAAATTTGTTCTTTAGAGATATAACAAGATTATCTTCCTTCTTCTTTCTGTCCTCAATATATTTTGATAACCTCATAGTTAGGTCTTGCATTTCATTCTTCATGAGCATGTTTGCTTGACTTAGTTTCTAACATTGTTCCTTAAGTGCATTCTTCTCCTCATCATCTGAGTTTTGAAAAAGTTCCTTTCTCTTGGCTTGAGTAGATGATAACCTTTCTTGCAGGATAATAATGAATTCATTTGCAGAATTCAATTCATCTTGCAATTTCAAGTTCTTCATCCTTTCAGCATCATAATCCTCAAGAGTCATCTCAAGTTGCTTTTCCATAGCCATGTTCAAGGATTCTGGTTTCAGGATCTTCCTCAAGCTATTAAACTTCTTCCGAGGTACCAAGCTCTGATACCAATTGTTGGGATCCAAGAACACTGAGAGGGGGAGATGAATCAGAGTTTCCAGTTGGTATAGTAAATTTTATCCTTTTATACCATACACATATAAACGGGTAAACAAATAAACATATAACTTGAAGCAAATAAACCATCCACATGAATGAACACCATAACACATAGAATTTTTATGTGGAAAACCTCAAAGAGGAAAAACCACGATGGGATTTGTGACCCACAATATCAGTTCACTAGCCATATGAAAGGATATTACCTATAATGGGGGCCTCCACATGCAGGAAGGCACACTGCCAAGAGCACACTTCGCATCACTAAAGAGTCTCACTAACTACAAGCTTCTGCTGAAGTAAGGCAATGAAAATGAACTCACAAAATGGATCTGCTATGCCAAATAGAGTTTTGGTTCTAGCTTTGCTTTGTACCAGTTCATAAACCCTTATTACTACTACCAGTATCTCTTCTCCTCCAAGAATGTTTTCCAAACTATCTACACATCATTGCATGATATAAAATTTGCATACAAATGATCTACATACATATACTTCACATTATACAGTTCTACTATATTCTTCTATGTCACACTTATCAAAATGACCTAGCAGACTGACCTATATACCCATTCCAAACAATATGCCTTATGTCGGCTTACAATGCATTACAAAAGATATTCAATGTTAGCCTTGACAATAATTACAAAATGATTTTCTAAATAAATCTTCCTTGATGTCAGCTTCCTTGAAGTACTTGATCCTGATGCCGATGTCGATGCTGATGTCGGTGTAACCCTAGATACTCCAATGTCGGTGTCTATCGGTAAATGCCTCCTAATGCCAGTGTATGACTTCCATCTGATCTTGTTGCCATCAATGACAACAAAATGAATCCAATGAGTGTCAATTGCCAACAATCTCCCCCTTTGGCATTAATGGCAACACTCATGTGAAAAATGGATTCCCTACCGGTTCAACTAAAATATGCTCCCCCTGAGCAATACACTCCTTCCGATATTCTAATGTCTTTCCCATATGTTCATGTCTGATATTTTTCTGATATTTTTTACATATATACACTCCCTCTTTAGCATCAATACCAAAGATTGGTAAAAGAATTGAAATAATTTAGAATAAAAGAATGAATAAATATTGTTTGTTTTACCAGAGCTTGACTAACTTCAAAAGTTTTGAGTAAGCCTTATCCAACAACTATAGGTATGTATCCCAGCCAGTTTTGAAAGTGTTAGATATGGATGCTAGTCCACTTAGTAAGTGTGCCAATGATTCCTTCTCTTTGACTTCTGTCGGTGTGGGTTTAGCAATCATGTCCATACACTCTCTTTTATGTACACATAGTGAATCCAATCTAGGGCTCACCAATCCTCTAAGACTCCTTGCTCTCCAAATGATTTTATCTCTCTCCTTCTCAAAAGAAAAAAATTGGTTCTCCAAGGACAAAATTTGTCCATCAACAGATGTTGTCAGTGAGGTTAATCCATCAAAATAATTAGCAATATTTGCAACTTTGACATGTAATTCCTTTAATTTTCTATCTACATTTGATATAAGAGTTTCTATGTTACAACAGACCCTGTAGATATTTGTACACCGTTTCAAGCAATTCTCAATTAATTGTTATATATGGCCACAATAAATCTTTCTAATGCCTATCGGTCTGATATCTATTGTAGTGATTGAAAATTGTTAGATATGTACTCAGTTAATTCCTTAACCTTGTCGGAAGGGCTTGCTTCATTCTCAATTTGAAAATCAGGGATTAATTTATGCAACACTGTAACTAATTGATCTATTATTCCCTTATCTGCAGATCCCTCCTTTAATAGTTTCTGAGTAGACATCATCATTAACTTAGTTGGACTCATCTCAGTGACTGGTTTCTTCTCAACTTGAGAAGTGTCAATTGCCAAAACCTTTGTCGGGGAATCAATATGAACTGTCGATGTAGACTCAATTCCCTTTACCTTATCTTCTTTAGCACCGGTGCCTTCACCACTTGGTGCAGTGTCAATAACTGTCGGTGGAGTATTATCCACAATCTTCACAGTGTCATGTACATTGCCTTGCTCAAAAATAGTTTGTGCCAGTATAGATTGTACACTTTACTTTACTGCCGGTCATGTCTATATATCTATAGTTGTTGTCGATTGTGTCAAAATTGGAGTTGAACTATCCAAAATACCTTTCCCTTTAAATTTGTCCAGGATGGTGGAAGTTGTTTCTTTAGCAAATTCTTGATGAGATGTAAGAAAATCTGGATTCTTCTGGAAGAATTTGGTCCAACGATCTTTGGTTTCATTTACTACCTCATTTACCTTGCCCATCATTAGGCTTATTTGTCGGGGTTTGCTACTAAATATTGTTTTGTTTGCAAGATCTATTCATCTTTTCATTTCCTCATTGTTTATTGAACCACACATTTCCAAAAGTTATACTTCCTTAATTTCTCTATCCCTCTTGATTGCATCAAGTATTCTAGCATCTAATTTATTGTATAGTGATAGAAGAATTTCCTTTAAAATTTGTACTAAGGCTTTCTTATAGATATCCATGTATAACAAAATTGCCTCTTCAATCTCATTTTGCTCATCATCCTCTAAATCTTCATAATAAATGGATATATTTTTTATTATTCCATCCTTTTTAATTTCATCAATTAATTCAACACAGGTCATTTTAGTCTTACAGGGCTCAATATCATCACTCTTCTTTTATCTTGGGGTTGTCGGAGTAGATGTAACTAGTTTTATCATTTGTATAGGCTTCCTTGCCAGAGGTGGCGGTGTAGTAGGTTTAGTTTCCTTTCTAACAAGTCTCCTCCTAAGCTCCACCTTTTTCTTCTCTACCGATGGTTGATCTACTTTCTTCCTTTGTACCCTTTTGAAAGCTAGAGGTTCATTGTCCTCAAGGTCAGAATCAAAAGTGATGGTAGAAATGTAAGCTTCAAGCTTCTTTACTTCTGCAGTACTAGCTACTACCGATTTTGCTGCCGGTTTGGATCTAGAACCCAGTCGAGTGTCTATCTTATGAATTACATCCTATATATATGCATACATTTTATCTATTTTCTTCTCTCTTCTCTTCCTATTGAAGCCAGTTTTGACTTCAAGGGCCTTCTCTTCTGTCATGCCAAAATGCTTTGTTTTGTCATCCAATGGGGCATCTAGTAGCATTTTTGCATAGAGGTCCAGAATGTTATCATCCACCTCATATCCAAGTTTTGTAACCCATATGGTCCTTGGTTCAACTTCTTCCATGAGGGTTTCATCGGTCTTCACCATGAAACAGATGTCAGTGGAGTACTTTTCCACAATGTTCTTTGATAACCTCTCCCTCTGCCTCATGTTTTCTTGGAATGTTTTGAAATAAGCCCAAAGTTCATCTCTGTCAATACCAAGACCAGTGATTGCTTCCTTGATCTACATACCTATTGGTTTGTCATCAGCCCAATTCTTCTTCCCTAGACCAGGTAGCTCATTCAGGAAGTAAAGCATTAAACAAACAATCAAATTTTAGTATCTAAAATTTCCTTTCTTAACTCCCTTGATCTTTCCAAGGTTCAACATCAATTCACTCCTCAACCATTCACATAAATCATATTTTGTATTATTCCTCAACATCTGATATGCAACATGAATGCAAGAACTAGCAAAAAAATTCAATCAATTAGATTTAGTTACCTTGTAACCTATTACCATGCCTGCAAATTTCACATCAGTGTCGGTGATTGTGCTAATCCTCATTGATCTGCTCTCAGGAGTTGCACCGGTGAGTGTCTTAACCTCAGTATTAGAAATTTTCTTGCCAGGTTCTTGTCTGACTTTGGGTAAGTTGGTGACTGCTTGAATAGCCTCCTCAGTGGTCATGTAAGGTTGATCCTGCCAGATAAACTCATTGTGAATCCTACTCACAATGAATCTGATGACCTCATCTTTGAATTCTGGTATGTACAGAATACCAATTAACCCTAGATCCTCAATTGCTTTCTATTCTGACTCGATGGTTCTGGAGCTACCCAGTATCATGGATTGATATATGCCTTTGATTTCTTCTGTGCCTAGATCCTCCAAGGTGCAGTGAATGTATGCCCTCACATCTTCAACATACATCACGTCGTCAGGAATCCTAGAAAATGGTCCCCCATAGTCTTCTTTCTTAGCAATCTGGGGAACCTCCTTAAATACGGGCCTCATCCTATCCTTAACTTCACCAATGGTTAGATTTGCAATGAAAGTAGGAGCCGAAGATCTAGATACCATTTTCGAAGAATACCTAAAAGTGAACGTCAGTGGAAGATTTAGTGCTTCTTAGATAACTTCTCGAAATCCTTTCAGAATGCCTTTGCTCACTCTTAATTCACCTCAAATTCACCTTTAATTCTCTCTAAATGCTTGAATGCAGGGTGAGTGAAAATAATTCACTTTTCCTTTTTTCAATGAATAAAACCCTAATCTTTCTCTGTCATAAATGCTTTATGATGTACCCTACTAGATGTTGGTTTCATAGTCTTATGCCGGGTGAACCTTCAACAATGATGAACTCAACTCTCAAGATCTCTTCTGATATCCTCCAAGGGAATAAGCAATATTTGCAATGAATTTGCCAACCCCTAAGGCCTATGCCTCAGTTACCAGTGGAATTTCCTATCGGTGCAGGAATGCCCTATTTTACCAATGGAGTTACCGATGTTGTTGCATTTCCACTTGGTTCTTCAGACTTTCTAACCCATCTCTTTGTGTGATGTTGTTGTATTTCATCTACCTTCTTCTTTCCTTCCTCATTATCTTTATCATTTCTAATCAGTTGAATCTTGCTTCTGCAGTACTTAGCAATATGACCTATTTTGTTGCATGCATAACATGTAACATTGTTCTTTTGAATTGCTTTAACATATCCGGTGTCATTCCTTGACCTACAATGATTAGCAAAATGTCCAAACTTTTCACATGCATGACATTTAACATTCATTCTGCAATCTTTTGATCTATGACCATATTTATTGCAGTTTATACATTGACCAGGAACAAAATTGTAGTTTTGATTTGCTTTATTTCTACATTGTTTATCCATATTCCCAAATTTATTGCAAACAAAACATCTACCATTGAATTTATAAGCATTATATTTCCTTACTGGTTTCCTCTGTTCTGATGAGTTCTGCACACCGGTTGTCTGATCTTCATTTGCAGTACCAAAGCTTTCACCTTGTACAAATCCAAGTCCTTTAGAATTATCAATCTGCCTTTGTCTTTTCAATAAGTCATCCAACTGTGCAACACTAATTCTGATTTTTTCTTTATACTCACTTGCAATAGTCAGATCATCTCTTAGAGTTGTTATTTTTCTTTCAAGTTCTTGTTCATTGTTCTGGGAGTGTGCCAAATTAGTTCTCAACAGATTATTTTCATGAGTCAATCTACCACATTAATCAAATTTGTTCTTCAGATATATAACAAAATTATCTTCCTTCTTCTTTTTGTCCTCAATATCTTTTGATAACCTCATAGTTAGGTCTTGCATTTCATTCTTCAAGAGCATGTTTTCTTGACTTAGTTTCTGACAATGTTCCTTAAGTGCATTCTTCTCCTCATCATCCAGGTTTTGCAAAAGTTTCTTTATCTTGGCTTGAGCAGATGATAACCTTTTTTGCAGGATAAGAATGAATTCATTTGTAGAATTCAATTCATCTTGCAATTTCATGTTCTTCATCCTTTCATCATCATAAATCTCAAGAGCCATCTCAAGTTGCGTTTCCATAGCCATGTTCAAAGATTCTGGTTTCAAGATCTTCCTCAAGTTGTTAAACTTCTTCCGATGTACTAGTCTCTGACACCAATTATTGGGATCCAAGAACACTGAGAGGGGGGGTGAATCAGTGCTCTGTCGGTATAGTAATATTTTATCCTTTTATACCATACACATATAAATGGGTAAACAAATAAACATATAACTTTAAGAGAATAAACCATCCACATGAATGAACACCATAACACATAGAATTTATATGTGGAAAAACCATGGTGGGATTTGTGACCCACAATATCAGTTCACTGGCCATTTGAAAGGATATTACATATAATTTGGTTCTCCATGGACAAAATTTGTCCATCAACAGATGTTGTCAGTGAGGTTAATCCATCAAAAGAATTAGCAATATTTGCAACCTTGAAATTTAATTCCTTTAACTACTATCTACATTTGTTGTAAGAGTTTCTATGTTACAACAGACCCTACAGATATTTGTACATTGTTTCAAGCAATTATCAATAAGAATGAGTTTAGCTTGAATTTTATTTTTCTTTGTTTCAATGATCTGGTCAAAGGCAACTTTCTTAGCCACAGTAAATCTTTCTAATGCCCGTCGGTCTGATATTCGCTGCAGTGATTGAAAATTGTTAGATATGTACTCAGTTAATTCCTTAAGCTTGCCGGAAGGGCTTGCTTCATTCTCAATCTGACAATCAGGGATTAATTTATGCAACACTATAACTGATTGATCTATTATTCCCTTATCTATAGATCCCTCATTTAATAGTTTCTGAGTAGCCATCACCATTAACTCAGTTGGACTCATCTTAGTGGCTAGTTTCTTCTTAACTTGAGAAGTGTCAATTGCCAAAACCTTTGCCAGGGAATCAATATGAATTGTCGGTGTAGACTCAATTCCCTTTACCTTATTTTCTTTAGCACTGGTGGCTTCACCACTTGGTGCAGTGTCAATTACTATCGGTGGATTATTATCCACAATATTCACAGTGTCCTATACATTGTCTTGCTCAAAAATAGTTTATGCTGGTATAGACTGTACACTTTCCTTTATTGTCGGTTGTGTCTATATATCTATAATTACTACCATTTGTGTCTGTATATCTATAGTTACTGCTAGTTGTGTCAAAATTGGAGTTGAACTATCCAAAATACCTTTCCCTTTAAATCTGTCTGGGATAGTGGAAGTTGTTGCTTTAACAAATTCTTCATGACATGTAAGAAAATCTAGATTCTTCTGGAAGAATTTGGTCCAATGATCTTTGGTTTTTTTTACTACCTCATTTAACCTACCCATCATTAGGCTTCTTTGTCAAGGTTTGCTACTAAACACTGTTTTGTTTGCAACATCTATGCATCTTTTCATTTCCTTATTGTTTATTGAACCACACATTTCCAAAAGTTCTACTTCCTTAAATTCTCTATCCCTCTTGATTGCATCAATTCTTCTAGCATCTAATTTATTGTATAGTGATAGAGGAATTTCCTTCAAAATTTCTACTAAGGCTTTCTTATAGATATCCATGTATAACAAAATTGCCTCTTCAATCTCAGTTTTCTCATCATCCTCTAAATCTTCATAATAAATGGATACATTTTTTATCATTCCATCCTTTGTAATTTCATCAATTAATTTAGTACAGGTCATTTTAGTATTATCAAGCTCAGTATCATCACTCCTTTTTTCTTGGGGTTGTCAGAGTAGATGTAACTAGTTTTCTCTTTTTCATAGGCTTCCTTGCCGGAGGTGGTGGTGTAGTAGGTTTAGGTGCCTTTCTAACAAGTCTCCTCCTAGGCTCCACCTTCTTCTTCTCTATCAGTGGTTGATCTACTTTCTTCCTTTGTACCCTTCTGAAAGCTAGAGGTTCATTATCCTCAGGGTTAGAATTAGAAGTGATGGTAGAAATGTAAGCTTCAGGCTTCTTTACTTTTGTGGTACTGGCTACTGCCGTTTCTGCCACTGATTTGGATCCAAAACCTAGTTTAGTGTCTATCTTATGAATTACATCCTCTATATATGTAGACATCTTGTCTATTTTCTTCTCTCAGCTCTTCCTATTGAAGCCAGTTTTGACTTCAAGGGCCTTGTCTTCTGTCATGCCAAAATGCTCTATTTTGTCATCCAATGGGGCATCTAGCAGCATTTTTGCATAAAGGTCTAGAATGTTATCATCTACCTCATATCCAGGTTTTGTAACCCATATGGTCCTTGGTTCAACTAATTCCATGAGGGCTCCATATGGTCAGTGGAGTACTTTTCCATAATGTTCTTTGATAACCTCTCCCTCCGCCTCATGTTTTTTTGGAATGTTTTGAAATAACCCCAAATTTTCTCATCTTTTCTGGTACGAAGACTGGTGATTGCTTCCTTGATTTGCATACCTACTAGTATTTCATGAGCCCAATGCTTCTTCCCTAGACCAGGTAGCTCATTCATGAAGTAAAGCATTAAACAAACAATCAAATTTTTGTATCTAAAAGTTCCTTTCTTAACTCCCTTGATCTTTCCAAGGTTCAACATTAATTCACTCCTCAACCATTCACATAAATTATATTTTTCATTATTCCTCAGCATCTGATATGCAACATGAATGCAAGAACTAGCAACAAGATTTCAATCGATTAGATTGAGTTACCTTATAACCTATTATCATGCTTGCAAATTTCACATCAATGTCGATGATTGTGCTAATCCTCATTGATCTACTATCAAGAGTTGCACCGGTGAGTTTCTCAACCTCAGTGTTGGAAATTTTCTTGCCAGGTTATTGTGCGACTTTGGGTAAGTTGGTGACTACGTGAATAACCTCCTTGGTGATCATGTAAGGATGATCCATTGAGATGAACTTGTTGTGAACCCTACTCAGAACATATCTGATGACCTCATCTTTGAATTCTGGTATGTACAGAATACCAATTAACCCTAGATCCTCAATTGCTTTTTATTCCAGCTTGATGGTTCAAGTGTTGCCCAGTATCATAGATTAATACATGCTTTTGATTTCTTCTATGCCTAGATCCTCCAAGGTGCAGTGAATGTGTTCCCTCACATCTTCAACATACATCACGCCATCAAAAACCCTAGAAAATGCTCCCACAGAGTCTTCTTTCTTAGCAATTAGAGGAACCTCCTTGAATACGGGCCTTGGCCTATCCTTAACTTCAACAATGGTTGGATTTGCAATGAAAGTAGGAGGTGAAGATCCAGATGCCATTTTTTAAGATTACCTAAAAGTAAACGTCGATGGAAGATTTAGTGCTTCTTAGATAACTGCTTGAAATCCTTTTAGAATGCCTTTGCTCGCTCTTAATTCACCTAAAATTTTCCTTTACTTCACTCTAAATGCTTGAATGCAAGGTGAGTGAAAACAAATTCACTTTCCCTTTTTATCAATGAATAAAACCCTAATCTTTCTCCATCATAAATGCTTCGGGATGTGCCCTACTAGATGTCAGTGTCATAGTCTTATGCCGGGTGAACCTTCAACAATGATGAACTCAACTCTCTAGATCTCTTCCAATCTCCTCCAGGGGAATTAGCAATATTTGCAATGAATTTGCCAACCCCTAAGGCCTATGCCTCAGTTACCAATGGAATTTCCTTTCGGTGCAGGAATGCTCTGTTCTATCAATGGAGTTACCAGTGTTGTTGCATTTCCACTTGGCTCTTTAGACTTTCTAACCCATCTCTTGGTGTGATCTTGTTGTATTTCATCTACCTTCTGCTTTCCTTTCTCATTATCTTTATAATTGTTGATCGGTGGAGTCTTGCTTCTGTAGTGTTTAGCAATATGACCTATTTTGTTGCATGCATAATATGTAATATTGTTCTTTTCAATTTCTTTGACATATCTGGTGTCATTCCTTGACCTTAGTGATTAGCAAAATGTCCAAACTTTCCACATGCATGACATTTAACATTAATTCTGCAATCTTCCGATCTAGGACCATATTTCTTGCAATTTGTGCATTGACTGGGAACATAATTGTAGTTTTGATTTGCTTTATTTCTACATTATTTCGCCATTTGCCCAAATTTATTGCAAACAAAACATCTACCATTGAATTTATAAGCATTAGATTTCCTTACCAGTTTCCTCTATTCTAATGAGTTATGCACATCATTTGTCTGATCTTCATTTGCAATACTGTAGCTTTCACCTTGTACAAATTCAAGTCCTAATTTGTGCCTTTGTCTTTTCAATAAGTCATCCAAGTGTGCAACACTAATTCTAATTTTTTCTTTATACTTACATGTAGTAGTTAGATCATCTCTCAGAGTAGTTATTTATCTTTCAAGTTCTTGTTCATTATTCCGAGAGTGTGACAAATCAGTTCTCAACAAATTAATTTCATGAGCCAATATGCGACATTCATCAAATTTGTTCTTTAGAGATATAACAAGATTATCCTCCTTCTTTCTATCCTCAATATCTTTTGATAACCTCATAGTTAGGTCTTGCATTTCATTCTTCATGAGCATGTTTGCTTGATTTAGTTTCTAGCATTGTTCCTTAAGTGCATTCTTCTCCTCATAATCTAGGTTTTGAAAAAGTTCCTTTCTCTTGGCTTGAGCAGATGATAACCTTTCTTGCAGGATAAGAATGAATTCATTTGCATAATTCAATTCATCTTGCAATTTCAAGTTCTTCATTCTTTCAACATCATAATCCTCAAGAGCCATCTCAAGTTGCTTTTCCATAGCCATGTTCAAAAATTTTGGTTTTAGGATCTTCCTCAAGTTGTTAAACTTCTTCCAAGGTACCAGGCTCTGATACCAATTGGTGGGATCCAAGAACCCTGAGAGGGGGTGGTGAATTAGTGTTATGTGGGTGTAGTAATATTTTATCCTTTTATACCATACACATATAAACCGGTAAACAAATAAACATATATCTTGAAGCAAATAAACCATCCACAAGAATGAACACCATAACACATAGAAGTTATATGTGAAAAACCTCAAAGAGGAAAAACCACAGTGGGATTTGTGACCCACAATATCAGTTCACTGGCCATATGAAAGGATATTTCATATAATGGGGACCTGCACATGCGGGAAGGCACACTGCCTAGAGCACACTTCTCATCACTAAAGAGTCTCATTGACTACAAGCTTTTTCTAAAGTAAGACAATGAAAATGAACTCACAAAATGCATCTGCTATGCCAAATAGAGTTCTGGTTCTAGCTCTGCTTTGTATTGGTTCATAAACCCTGAACACTACTACCACTATCTCTTCTCCTCCAAGAATGCTTTCCAAACTATCTACATATCATTGCATGATATAAAATTTACATACAAATGATCTACTTACATATACTTCACATTATACAGTTCTGTTATATTCTTCTATGTCACACTTATCAAAATGACCTAGCAGACTGACCTATATACCCATTACAAACAATATGCCTTATGTCGGGTTACAATGCACTACAAAAGATATTCAATGTCGGCCTTGACAATAATTACAAAATGATTTTCTAAATAAATATTCCTTGATGTCGGCTTCCTTGAAGTACTTGATGTCGGTGTCGGTGTTGGTGTCTTTACCGATGTAACCCTGGATACTCCAATGTTGGTGTGTGCTGGTAAATGCCTCCTAATGTCGGTATATGACTTCCATCTGATCTTGTTTCTATGAATGACAACAAAATGAATCTGATGAGTGTCAATTGCCAACAAATACCATCTGGTAGTTACCTCAACCAAGGATCTTTTTATTGAGATGATAGGGGCAGCTCCTCCTTCATTATCAGGTAGGAACATAACCTTAGTTGTCTTTGTGTTGAAAAATTATTTCTTCCCTTCAAAGATACTTCTCATGAAGTAATAAAAAAATCCTTTAATTATTTTCAGCTCATAACCCTACACATTGGCAAGATTTTATCTCTAACATCAATTTAATAACCCATATTAATTATTTAAATCAGATTTACAAACCCTTTGATTCTTTATTTTAAATTTGCAAAATACATGAATCAAGCAAATTGAGTAAATTGAAAATTTCATCAAATCACTCCAAACTGAAATATCATTGAATAACAAAATTCAAAATGTCTTACAAAAATAAAATATTTAGCAACATATGTTGTTATAATCAAAAAACAAATTGAAATTAACTTCTACAATGTTCACTTACAAAGCTTCTAAAAATCACCTACAATCTATTAAAAACATATCCAACTACAAAGCATGAATTGCAAATGCAACCCCTAAGTGAGATTGCTCCTAGAAACCTTTGGACCCACTACCCTTGATTCTCTAACCTCCCTAGTTTATTAGCCATGTGGATCAATTGTTCATTGGTTTAGTAGCCTTTGAAGAAAACAACATAAGCTTGTTAGCAAAAGTGAGAGAGAATGAATGATTCTCCCCAGCTCGGACTAGATAAATAGAAACATATTTAATACTCAATATTGGATGCCCAAATCCAATACCTAGAAGGGACAATTCTTGATTTCCCAATTAGAAACAATTAAACATACCCCAAGACTGAGAGGGTGGGGGGGTGAACCAATCTTGATCAACCACTTAAATTTTATTCCTCAAATCAACATCAATTCATCCTTAGTCTTATCAACAACAATTGAAAGATGAAAACATTAAACTCCATGCACAAGAGAACACGAGATTTACATGGAAAATCCAAAGAGGGAAAACCATAGTAAGAGTTAACTCACAACATATGAACAAGATCACAATAATTGTTTTAGGCTCACTACCAAGGAAGCTCACTTCTCCTGGAAGGACTTGCAAGTTGAGGTGTACTACCCTAAGGCAAGATACAACGGACTTGTAGGCTGAGATTTAGAGCCTCAGGGAAAGGTACAAAGAACTTGCTATGGAGACTCACTATCTCCAAGGAAGGTACATGAATATATGAATCAAGATGAATACACCTTCAACAACATCAGCTTTAGCAATCTCGAAGTATGAAGATGACCTTGAACCTTTGTCTCAAGTAACCAAATTAAAATAGTCACCACACACTGCCTAGACTTCAAATCACATACACTAAAATTAATATGATCATGTAGGTGCATAGACATATTCTGATCCACAAACTCATGCCACACATTCATACTAATTTAATGTTCTATATATATTATCTTTTCATCACAAAACATCAATTAGGTCAACCAGAATAGGCAACAAGCATATGTCCTTTCATTTTGGCCATGGAGAAAAATTGTGGCAAGAGTAGTATAATCTAGAGATAGAGCACACCTAAAACATCATGTCACATATTTCTAAGTGGCCCCAAACATTACACGTGCTATCACACATCTTCCAAAGTAAAAAACAAGGTAACATGTAGGTAAACCATCTAGCACATAAGCCGTAAGCCCAAAAACATATATTTCAAGTGAATTAACTCAATGTGGATCTCCACACACCAAATTAGGACACAAATACAAAATAACAACCTCCAATGCAAGTGGAGATACCCAAGGATACACCACAAGAAAGAGAAGAAACTCTATCAACCAAACCATTATGATTACCTTGAAAAACTAACACCAAATACAATGTAGCACCAAATAGATCCTATAACATCATGCAAAGCATGTAAGGACATTCTTTGAAGTTCTAAAAACATTCCCAAATACTAATTTCCCACTATCACATCAAAAAAATGCTAGTGTAATACAAATAGTTAATGAACACTTCATTCTTGAAGGCCACAAAACCCATTCATGAACAAATCATCATTATCAACTCATGCACACCACATCAGCATATGAAAATTGAATTGAGATACATCATAAAAATTAAAAATATGTCCTCCAATCCATAGCACAAGAAACATTAGTGTAGAGAAATACAAAGCATTTTTTGGACCACTTCTGACAATCAGTCAAATTGCCAATAAACAATATCTAGAATACATTTCTCCAACTACTTACACCAACAATCTTCTAGAGGCCAAAATATCTTAGAAACATCATTTTCTCGGTCAAAGAAATAAACTATTTCATTGCATATGCAAGATCACCACAATCTAATCCAGTATAAAGCCTTGCGTCTAATCCTCATTTTAATACTCCTCATATCAAAGAATCTAATCCTCATATTAATATAATGTCATCATTATACTTTAATATATCATACTGAGTGTAAACATCAGACACCAAGAAGGTGGACATCCACAATGTAGAGCATCTACAACCAACATTCATGTATACTCAACACACTCTTAACAAACATCATTTTGGACATCAATGATACCACACCAACTTCTATTTGACATCAATGACAACAACACAAAAAATTGCCAATAGAAACATCCATTTCCTCTTTGGCAACCATATCCTAACATGCCATTCCAAAACTATTGATTTTATCCCCTAAATTGACAACTTCTATTTTCAATCTGCAAGATAAGTTGCTAATTAAAAACTCACATCTTTTGGATTTTAGCAACATTTTAAATGGTATTTATTAATTACCATTAATTCTGATTTAATTCATTCTTTTTGACAATTTGACTTTCCTAGTTTATCAACAAACCTTGACTTACTATAAATGGAAAGTCGAGATTACTAAAAATAGAAAGTGATATTTTCAAAAAGAAGACATTAGAGAAAATTATGGAACAATCAAAATAACCACTATTATGAAGATGCATTTACTAAAAGACGAAAAATATAGCAATTATACCTAAACTACTAAAATAGAATGTTTATGCTTGCAATGAAATTGTTGATATTGGGAACAAGACTACCAAACTTGTCATGGATATGATGGAACAAGATTCCTACATCAAAAATACTTGATGTTAGATAATAAATTATTTAATAATAGTGTTTAAGATAAAATTTTGGCTATATATCTACCTATAAGATCAATTTGTGACAAAAAAAGATAGTTAGATGGTTGGAAAATGTTGAAAAGATGTACTAAACACACAATGTTAGTATATGCTAGTTAAGCAACACAATTGTCAAAACATAGGATGGAATTGTCGATTTCTGATATAGTCATTGATGAATAATGCAAAGCTTAAAATTTTTAAATCTTGCAAACACAAGTTAACTCTAGAAAAGGAGAGATTATAAGCAAAAAAAAAAAATAGTAGAATGACCTACGAAACTAATACTTTATCAAAAATTAAACAAAAGCCCAAAAACACCTAAAAAGGTGTTAGTAACATAAAATGCAATTATTGAAAGCCAACACGTAACTATCAAATGTACAAAAAAACATAGAACTATAACATGTGCACTAAAAACACACAAGTTTGATAAGTACAAAATGTGTGGGTCCCACCAAGCATGCTAAAAATGTTTACATGAAAAAAGAGCATAAAAATGAACTAACTAAACCTATTTATCCATAATTAGATGCAACTCTGAGAGTAAGCATAAGAGTTGATAAAACATTAATATGTAGCAAACAAAGTCTATACCAAAACAACTCTCATTTCACCAACATGAGGTGGTTGTGCTCATAGATGTTTGGACTTGAATACTCTTGTAGCAACATAAGCTTACATAAAAGGCTATTATGAGAATGGTTTGGGTGTGTTGCATTTTATGGATTTTAAGTATGAATAAACTAGCATACCTATTTTTATAGTAATATAGATAAATTTATGTTGAAAGATATCATATTATTCATTGTTCCACTTGAAAAACTATTATGATTTATTATATTGTAGTTAATATTAAATTATTATTATTATTATATTATGATATTGTAATTAATATTAAATTATTATTATTATTATATTATGATATTGTAATTAATATTAAATTATTATGTTTTATATATTCTTATTTTTATATTTTTATATTTTCATTAAACTCTTTACAAAAGTAAAAAAAAAATTAGTACCTGTAGCGTCCTAAAATTGCGACACTTGCAATTTCGACTACATTTGGGTCTTCACGATGCCGGCGCAACGTTGAACCTCAATGAAGACCCCGAAACCTGTTTACGACACCAAAAACTGCATTTTTCTACACCCTGGCCTGATCCCTCCTTGCACCCTGCTGTCCTGGGAGGTGGGACCATGGCACCCAGTGCCCTGGTCCTTCAGGACTAGGGTGCCCAGCGCCCTGGTCCCCCAGGACCATGGTGCCCAGCGCCCTGGTCCTTGGCCCTATTTTGGGCCCGGTCTCTTATGGGCATCGGGTCTTTAAGTTTGCAAATTGGAAAATAATGTTTCCTGGTCGGCCTAAGGTCGGGAAAATCAGTCTATCAATCCTAATTGACAAGTATATAAACTAATTTTCCTCTCCTAGAATGGGAGGAAGGAAATAAGCAAGAACAAGACACAAAAGCAATATTCAAACATTCAAGCATTCAAGCATTTCTTCAAGCAATTGAGCATTCTAAGTCTCCATTCAAGGCTAGGTGTTGCATTCAAGACAAGGATTCAACTATTGAAGAGGAGATCACATACTACATACATTACACCTTCGCATGTAAGAATACAAACATTCTTACAACAAGGTATCAGTACTTGTTTACATTACAAACATTTACATTTATAGCATTCTCATTTCTTGGTTAATTCCAAAACCAGGGTTTGACCTAAAGGCAAACCCCTCATCCCTAACCCCCCAATCGTCCTCTCTTTTCTGTGTGTAGGTTGCAGGTACGCGGCTATAATTGAAGATCTGGAATCCTTGTGCAGAAACGAACAGATCCCCCTTCGTTTCGCGGATTTTTCGGAGGACCGTGTGCATGCCGGGCGCCATCATCCCGTCAACTTTCGCTCAAATTTGCAAAACAGCACCGTCTCGACATTTTACTGCTAATTCCAGGTCCGCAGCTTCATCCCATATCCCTATCTATGTTTATAAGCGAATCTTTCCTACTTTACATGCATTCCTAGTTCAATCTTTCTATCTACATTCTTTACAAAAGAGGGTATCCTTGATGTTTTAACCCTTGAAACTCATTTAGAATCCAATCTTGCATTGTGTGGGATTGGATCTTGTGGGTTTCAACCCCTCTTTTGAATGTAAAGTCTCCCCTAAGTGAAAACCATCAACCCTAGTGACTCTCCCTTCTCTCTCCTTGGAGTTGGGGAGGGGAGAACCACTAGGGTTCGATTTTTCCACTTTACATTTTGGTGAACCCGACGTGAACATCCTCATTCTGATTATTCATGGTTAGATCTAAAAATTTTGCTTTCCTAATTATATTTCCATGTTTGATCTTTTGCAAATTTTAGAGGTTGATTGCATAAAAACCCTAAAATTTTCTTTTTAAGTAATTAAACTTGTGAAACGTTTAATTGTTAATGCTTGTTTCAGATCTACCCTTCTATTGCAAATTGTCAATTCATATTTGTGCTTTAATTCTGAAAATTAAGTGGTTAAATGTCAAAACCCTAATTTTTAAGACCTTCTTGATTCAACCTTTGACTGATAATTTCACTAATCAAAACACCTCCAAATTGGTTGTAACTTTGGATTCTGCAATAAAATCACAATATCTTTCATCCCTGAAAATTTGGAAAAAAGTTGCGAGGACCGTGTGCACCCCAAGCGCCATCGTCCCCGACATTTTTTCCGAAATTTCGGGAGCTAGATCTTACTGTATTTTTCTGCTAAAATCCAGAATTTTGGCTGATTTTATCAATTTTAACACTTTGAAAATTAAAGTCAAGGTTTGTCTAGTGATTGCTTGGATTGAGGCTTCTAATCATTCAAAAATTGTTGAAATTGAAATTTGTGTCAAAATTGTGTTTCTTACAGTCCTAAATCTGAAAAGTGTGTTGGCATTCATTCGAACTTTCAGTGTTTTATTCAAATTTTTGTAGTTTGTGACTTTTGAAATTAAGTGTTTAATTGTAACAACCTTGATTTCCACTTTCAAAATTCGAATTTTGCATGAAATTGAGTCAATTTTTAAATTTCAAAGCCTGCATTGCTTTCAGCATTCCCTCTAAAATCATAAAATTCAAAATTTTAGTTTCCCTCTCTTTTTCAAAATTCAAAATTTGCATTTTTCAACAATCTTGGTAGGGTTCAATTTTGAGATTGCAACTTTAATTTGGCCTATCTACAGATCGTAAAATCACTCAATTTTTTCAGATTAGCTTTAAAATCATCATAACTCTCATCCCTGAAAATTTCGAAAAAAGTTGCGAGGACTGTGTGCCCTCCGTTCGCCATGGTCCCGGACATTTTTTCCGAAATTTCGGGAGATTGTCCTAATTGCATTTAACAGCTTAAATCTAGGAGATTGGCTGGTTTTATTGAAATTTGCTACCTCTAAAATTCAAAATCTTCTCTCTCTCTTTAGTGCATGAGTTTTACAACAATAAGTCCTACTTACACTATTCCCATTAGATGAAGCCTTAGAATTAAGTCTTTCCAAGGTGTAATTACCGAGGAGATGGAACCTAATTTGAATGGCCTTTTTAATGAGGACATGGGTAATTCCTCTAATCATCTTAATGATGAAGAAGCTCTCCATGAGGTTTCTGTAGAACAACTTTCAAAATTGGATAACCAATTTGATGATTTTCGACAATGGATGTCTCAAGAATACCCCGATAGTCAAGCTCTTTCCTTAATTGAGGGTCTAAAACATATGGTTCAAAGTGATAAGAATGGAATTGATATTTTGCGTGGTATTGCACACATTGTGGATTCGAATGTGATGCCTATGAAGAGTTGTGCTAAAACCTTAGGTTATACACAACCTCCTACTCAAGTCAATCATTCTATTCCTTTGACAACTTCTATTGCTAGTATACCTACTTTTACATCAAACATAATGACTAATTCAATACAAGACATTCCTCCTATGATCACTAATCATGGGGGCAATCCTTCTTCTTCAATCAACCCTCTTCCTTCATTCAATCCGACTTCTTCATTCATTCCTTCAATGAGTGTTCCTATTATATCTCCACAAATGAACATGACGCAAGGGGGCAATTCATTTAACCCTTCCATTCCTCCTTGTAGTGTTCCTCCTTTCTAATCATCTCCTATGACTAACTATCATAGTGTCCCACCACCTTACTCTCTACCTTCTTTCAATAACATAACACCTCCATCACAATCTAACACGTCTAATATGAACTCTTTGACTGAAGCGACCATTAACAATCTTGCACAAACTGTCTCTTCTTTACAGCAACAAATTGCCTCTATGAATCAATCTAAGTGCCCACATTTGATGTTGCGAGCCCACTTTCTCCTGACATTGTTCGAGCTATCCCCCCTAAGCATGTTGAAATTCCGCATTTGGAGCTTTATAATGGTAAGGGTGATCCTCTAACACATGTTAAGACCTTTCAAACAATATGTACTGATTTTGCTTATGACCAAAGGTTGCTTGCAAAACTGTTTACTAGAACAATAAGAGATAAAGCCCTACAATGGTATTGCTCGTTGCCTTCTTATTCTATTACTTCTTTCGAACAACTTGCAAATGCTTTTATTCAACAATTTCAAAACAATATAAGTCCTAAAGTTACTTTGATTGATTTAATGCATTGTAAATAAGGTGTTAAAGAAAAAGTGACTGATTTCATTCGTAGATATAAGCATTTGTATGCTCAAATTTCTTTTCCAGTACCTAACAATGATATTCAAAGAATCTTTATTTCTAATTTACAAAAAGATATTAGAGAAAAACTTCTGTTTTCTGAGTTTACTTCTTTCCAACAGTTGTGCGCAACTCTTCACAATTATCAACTGACTGTGAGTCAAATGGAACAAGCAAATCCTATGGCTCTGAGTGATAAGGGTGATAGTAGTCAACAACCATTTGGGAAGTTTAAACCGAACAGAGAGTCCATTAAATTCAATGAAAACATCATCAACAACAATGTGAATGTGGCATCAGGTGTGCCTCCTATTTCTAAGTTTTTCAAGAAAGAAAGAAAGTTTACTCCTTTGAATGAATCATTGCATAGTATTATGAATAAGTTATTGGAACAAAATGTGCTTACTCTTCCTTCTATAAGGAAAATAGACCCTGCAAAGATTAATTCACCCTATTTTGATAACAAATCTTTTTGTCAATTTCATCGTCAACCTGGGCATGATACTGAAAAATGTTTTGCTTTAAAGGGTAAAATTCAAGATTTGATTGATAATAATACTATCTCTGTTTCTGGTGTGAATGATAAAGGCAATACATCTATAGCTCCTCCTAACCAAAATCTTAAGATTTTTACTGATCCATTGCCTTCTCATACCTCTAATGCCATTGATACTAATGATTCCTCTGTCTCACCTGATGATCTTGTGTCTATGACTTCGAATGTGATTAACTTTGTGGAGCAGCAGAAAATCCCTAAAGAACCTTCCATCACATTTGATTCTAGTGAAACTATCAGGGCACCTGATGGTCCTTTATATATAGTTGCAAAAGTCAAGAATACACCTTGTCGTGGAGTGCTTATTGATCCTTCTTGTATGGTTAATATCATTACTGAAGAATTTCTTTTTACTTTGCAATTGAATCAAGTGATCTATGACGAAACAAATGTGGTTGTGAAACTATTTGATGCATTTTCTTCTCCTACAATTGGTTCTATTACATTACCTATTGAGGTCCATAACAAATCCCTTGATGTGGACTTTCCTATTATTCCATAATCCGAACAATTTCGTGTGAAGCTCGTCTATCCTTGGCTGTCTTCCATGAAAGCTATTGCTTCTCCTATTCATAAGTGTTTGAAATTTCCCCATAATGGTGAAGTTGTTACTGTCAATCATAGTCTCTTTAAACCAGCTGAAAGAACTTCTAGCATTCCTATTGATTACTTTTGGCCTAAACAAATCCAATCTCTTCCTCCGCGAAGTGATCATCTTTTCAAATCTTATCAAAAGTGGAAGAAAGATATGATCCTATCTCTAAGTGAACCTAGAACACCCAAACTTGGCATTCCTATCGTTCTTAAGAAGGAAGTTCTTCCCTTGAAAGATAAAACTAATGTCTTTCCTCAAGAAGATTCCCAACCCATTCCTATGAATGTGACTATGCCTATATCTAATAAACTTCCTAAAAGTAGACCTATACCTCCTCGTCATGAGGGGCTTGGTCTCCTTCCTAAACCAAATATTCCTCCCTTATGTGGAGCAGTTCCTCCTCCTTCCTCTTATGGAGAGAAGAGACCTTCCTCTTCTCCTATTGTTCAACCTAAGAGACCACAACCTAAACACCCAAGTGATAAGGATGAGAACATTCTTCCTCCTCAATCTTCTCAACTTCCTACTAAGACTAGATGAAATCGTTCTGCACGTGAACGCCGACGAAAGCATCGTCTTAGAGCTCAGGCAGCTGCTTCTCAAACTTTGCAATCCCCAAAAACACCTTCAGCCAGTATTATTCCATTTTCTCCTCAACCGACGATTGAGCCGAAATCTCCTAAACATAAGATGCATGATGGTCTTGATCCTGTGCGAGTTAAAGATCCTATTTTTATAAATCTTGATGATGATATAGATGAAAATATTATTCATGATGAAAATGTTACTCCTATTCATTCTGATAGTGAATATGAATATGTTGATGTTGACAACCATTTATCTAACGAATTTTCTAAAGCACTTATCCTAGCTCCTAGACAAGAATAACGTGGCTCGGAACATGAACATAGCCCTTGTTTGGATCTTTTGATAGCTCCATCTGCTGTGTTGGATGTTCCTCCTCTAGCGTGTTTCCTACCTTCCCGAAATATTGATCAGCAAGATCAGGGGGTAGATGACGTGCTAGACTAGTTTCATTAGCATAGCAGACTCTCTCCTCCTCTCTTAATCTCTTTTGTTACTTCTTCTATGTGTTATTCTCATTCTTCTATTTGTTGTCCTTAGTGTTGTCTACTTGAGGACGATGCAAAACATTGAGATCTCTTTTGGTTTCTCTCATGTTGACTCAAAAGACACATGTGTTACCTTCTTCTAGGTGACCTTCCTTGATTGGGGGAATGAAGAACAATTATGCATACATACATATGATATACATGAATTATCATACAACATACTGACCCCGAGGAAAGTGAAGTCACCTTGTGCTTTTTGTTTTGTGTCCTTGGGCTTATCTCACACTTGGGGGGCTAAATCCTTGTGATAACGTGTTCCTTTCTCATTTCTTATATGTATCACTACCTTAAAGCAATCACCCCCGGTGAGGCATGTGTGATCGCTTTAACGTAGGGGGGGATACACCCCATTCATATCTTTTCAAGATACTTGAAAATTTCTTGACAAATTTAGCTTTGCCTTGAAAAAATTTTATATCTTTCTTGCATGACTCATAGTGAGGGAACCTTACTACTGACAATCATGGTTCTCCCTCGTGATCTTCCCTTTTACTTTGTCAATTGAAGTTGTAAGATCCTTAGTCCACTGGGGGCTTGGTGTATCTTGCCTCCTTGACGTGGTGAAAGTTTTTCAATGTTGTTTCCTTGTACTTTACCGGAAGTATGAGCATACGCTTATACTCCCGCTAAAGTGGGGGCTAAATGTAGCATCCTAAAATTGTGACACTTGCAATTTTGACTGTATTTGGGTCTTCACGATGGCGGCGCAACGTTGAACCTAAATGGAGACCCTGAAACCTATTTACGACACCAAAAACTGCATTTTTCTGCACCCTGGCCTGATCCCTCCTTGCACCTTGCTGTCCCGGGAGGTGGGACCATGGCGCCCAGTGCCCTGGTCCTTCAGGACTAGGGCGCCCAGCACCCTGGTCCCCCAGGACCATGGCGCCCAGCGCCCTGGTCCCTGGCCCTATTTTGGGCTCGGTCTCTTGTGGGCATCGGGTCTTTAAGTTTGCAAATTGGAAAATAATGTTTCCTGGTCGGCTTAAGGTCAAGAAAATTAGTCTATCAGCCCTAATTGACAAGTGTATAAACTACTTTTCCTCTCCTAGAAAGGGAGGAAGGAAATAAGCAAGAACAAGACGCGGAAGCAATATTCAAACATTCAAGCATTCAAGCATTCCTTCAAGCAATTGAGCATTCTAAGTCTCCATTCAAGGCTAGGTGCTGCATTCAAGACAAGGATTCAACCATTGAAGAGGAGATCACATACAACATACAACATACTACATACATTACACCTTCGCATGTAAGAATACAAACATTCTTACAACAAGGTATCAGTACTTGTTTACATTACAAACATTTACATTTACAGCATTCTCATTTCTTGGTTAATTCCAAAATCGGGGTTTGACCTAAAGGCAAACCCCTCATCCCTAACCCCCCAATCATCCTCTCTTTTTTGTGTGTAGGTTGCAGGTATGCGGCTGTAATTGAAGATCTGGAATCTTTGTGCAGAAACGAACAGATCCCCCTTCGTTTCGCAGATTTTTCGGAGGACCGTGTGCACGCCGGGTGCCATCGTCCCGTCAACTTTCGCTCAAATTTGCAGAACAACACCGTCTTGACATTTTACTGCTAATTCCAGGTCCGCAGCTTCATCCCATATCCCTATCTCTATTTATAAGTGAATCTTTCCTACTTTACATGCATTCCTAGTTCAATCTTTCTATCTACATTCTTTACAAAAGAGGGTATCCTTGATGTTTTAACCCTTGAAACTCATTTAGAATCCAATCTTGCATTGCGTGGGATTGGATCTTGTGGGTTTCAACCCCTCTTTTGAATGTAAAGTCTCCCCTAAGTGAAAACCATCAACCCTAGTGACTCTCCCTTCTCTCTCCTTGGAGTTGGGGAGGGGAGAACCACTAGGGTTCAATTTTTCCGCTTTACAGTACCAAATTATTATTATTATATTGATGAGTTAAATTAGAGTGAGTGGTAGTTGAGAGGTGGAAGTGAAGATATAATTATTATTAAATAATTTAAAATTATTTAATTTAGTGCATTAGAGGAGAAAAAATAAAATAATATTAAAATATATTTTTGCTTTTCATGCATTTAAGTGCCACAAGCTTGTCAAATTAAATTCTTCAAGATTTTATTGATGTATGTTTTTGCATTCATATGTGAGTATAATATGCCTTCAGCATAATTATGGAAATGACAATTAAATAAATAAGAATATTAAATTAATTTTGGAAAAAGAGGGAGTAAAGTTATATATGAATAATTATCAAATAATTATTCAAATGTTAAAATTTAGGGATGGATGAGGAAATGATTTTAGATGATGAAGAGAAGTAATAAGATTAATGAGGAATATTAATTAAATAACATAATATTATTTAATCAGTAATAATATTGGAAATAAAGATAATTGATCACATGTAATTGATCAATATTAGAAGGAATGTTAATAATTAACAAGATATCAATTTTAAGTGTCTACAAAAATAAATAAATAAATAAATAATTTAAGAATTAAGTGATATGAAAAAATACCAAAACTGTAGTTTTAAAATCGGATAAAATACAAATTGCGTTTAAATAATACAAAAATATTTTATTAATTCAACTTCTATTACACCATGACTCACCTCAATATAGAGGTTTTATATTGGCTTGCGTAATCAATAAAAGAGGGCAATACTATAGAGGTTGCAACCTCTAAACAAAATCCCTTAACGTCACAAAAAAGGAAACTTCTAAAACTAAAAAACATTTTAATGAAAATTGTTTAACAAATTGAAAACTATACATGGCAGTAAAGGCATGCAAACAAGCTTATTCATACTAGTTACCAACAAAAACCAAACTTAACTAAACAAAAAATTGTAACAACTATCACTTGATTGCTACTATTTTTTTGTGTTCATGGCAAGTACCAACTTAATCAACTAATCATCATGTTCTAGCTTAAAAATTTTGACTTCATAATTTATTCAATCATTGTGGTGGTGACAACTCTATGCCACTAATTAAGCGTGTAGTGTCCCTCCCTGATTTGTCATTCCTTTTTTATGCATCATTAGACTATGTCGACATAGCTTAGACTATTTTGTGATGTTTTGATCAGATGCTTATGGATTTGTCTGATGATTTAGATTATTTATTATGGATATTAGACATATTATACTGTGTTTGACATCACGATTACTTGAGACTATGACATTCCTAGATTATTGTGATGATGGATTACTCTTTGATGATTGATATGTACGTATGCTATATGTGTGTTTCATGTTTTCTTAGGTTGATTTGATGGCATTAAATTATGTACTAATCATATCTATGATGAGGATGACTATGATATTCCTTGATGTTTGTGAGTGTCTTCTACTATGTTTGTCATAAGGAAAGATGTCATATCACTCATTCGTGAGCATGATATGACATTACGATTTCCTTTCACTTGTCTATTTATTTTATAAAATATTATTGTATATATTGTTGTATACATGTTGGTGATGACAGGTTTGCAGGTACTAGACATCGACTCCACCTAGCTTCACAGGTCTGAGCGTGTCTTATCCCAATGGCAAGTTGATCGGAGATGACATGAAAACCCACTTTATACTCTAGGTTTAAGTTGATTGCCTTGTCGATTTAAAGTCTTGGTGCGAGTTGTTGTTTAGCATCTCAAGATTCCTTGGGCTATTCTTGTGATGCAGAGTTGCGTTTATTGTTCAGTTTAATCATTATTAATTAACTAATTAATTGATTTATATAGTTAATAATGTTAAATTAAATTAATAGATTAATATAGTATATAATAATAAATTAAATAAACAGTTGATATAAGTATTTAAATACTATTATGTGATTATTATTATTTTATCCTTTGGTATTATATTTAGAATAATGGTTTAATATCATTATGGTTTATCAAGGACTAATTAATTACTATTAATTTGATTAATTGAGGTTATTTATTTATATTCTTTTGATTATTTAATTAATGGGCTTTATTTAATTAATTGTGCCCATGGTTTTTATTTATATTGGATAATCATATTATTTTAATTCCTATTTATCCTCTTGGTTATTTAATTTTATAATTTATCCTACCTACCTTGTTTTACTATTGGTTGGTAGCTTGGTAAGTTAGATAAATATTATTTATGCATTGATTTTTTGGTAAGGTAGGTATATTATATGGTTTCCTTGAATTTTTTGATTGGCCGACAGTTTCTTATAGTTGAAGTTTAATTTTTATTTATTTGGCTTTCTGAGAATGTTGTCAAGTTACCATTCGGCATAATTTTGGGATTGGATTTCGAATTGTGTAGTGCCCTCCCTGATTTATCTTGTCTTTTTGTACATCAAAGGAATATATTGATCTATCCTAGTCTACTTTATGATGATTTGATGGTATCATGTTATGTACTAACCCTATTTCATGATTGTATTGGATATGATGATGGATCTATATTTGATAATTATTCATGATGGATCATATTGCTTATGGGATTTTGATGACATTATGATTACGCTAACCCTACTCTATGATTATGATGACTACGTTGATGCTACAATATTTGTGATTGTCTTCTAGTGTCTTCGTGATTACAGACGATGTCATAACACTCATAGCGAGCATGATATGATGTTGCGATTCTTTATCACTTGCTTGATCATTTATGATGTATATGTATTGTATATTGATGGTATGATGAAATAATAAGTATCTGGTAGAATACTGAGAGGGGGGATGAATTAGTATATTGAAAAACTGATACAAAGTTCACAATCTCAAACTCAGTCACACAAAGTAAACATATCTCAGTTAAGATCAATATTCATAAGAATACTTGAGATCAACTGATTTAACTGTTATGACAACTTAACAATAAACAACTGCAATCTTGTGAACATCAACAATTCTTAAACTTATCATGACTTATCAGAAGTTAATCAAATCAACAAATAAGATCATAACCACAAAACCATTCACCACTTGACACAAATTTTTATACGTGGAAAACCCAAATAGGTAAAAACCATAGTGAGATGAGACTCACAAGGATAGCTATCTGAACTCTTGTGAAGTTCACCCTATTAGGAGCCAAGCCTGTTAAAGCTTTACAATAAGTCCTGTTAAGAACTAATTCCGGTTAGGAATCACCCGATTAGGGGATTTACAAATATGCCTTGATGAAAAGCACAGTATCTTGTTAGGAGTAACCTTGCTGGAGGATTTAAGAATCCAATCTAATGGACCACCTTGTTAGAGGATTTAATGAGTAACCAAGCTTGTTAGAGCTTACCCGATTAAGGGATTTCACTTTTGTTGTAATTGTTAGAAAACAACAGGTTTTCTTGATCTATCTGAGTAGCACTACATTTGCTTGATTAGATCCTTCTAAGCTTCAATCTGCCTTCACTTAAAGTGCAAATCCATTCACCGGTTAGGCAACTACACACTTAACAGGTTTCAATCAATCTTGCCAACAACCTTTACAAACAACTTCATCGACCTTAGATACAAATCAGTTAGGTCGGTAACACAACAAAAACCTAATTCTCATCATCGAGATTACAAACAAGTCAGTACAATCTTGACCATTAGAAATCATGACAATCTCTTCACATTCTTCAAGAAAATTCCAACCGCTCCATGATCACCACTTCCTCGGACTTTGTAACTCATCACACGTTGTGCATTACATGCAATCCACTTTGGTCCTTCCCTAGACAAAAAATAAACTGGCCAAAACAAGTTTAACTAATCCTCATATAATGATCACACGTGTCTCCATCATTACCGCTTATCAGATAATAAACCAACAAACCTAATTGGTTAGGGTTTAACAGCTGATAGGGTTTACCGGTTACATTGCATAGAAAGGTTTAACCCTTTACACTGGTTCACCGGTTCAATTCACAAACTTTTACATACCAGTTTACAACATCTTCCACAAATCTCTTCTTACCAGTTACTAGCCAATATCAAAAACAACTATATCAACAATAACATGAATACCATTACCGGTTCAATTGACATGAATGACAACATATCATTAATGCAATCTCTATGAAAAATACCAACAATCTACCCCTTTGGCATTGATGGCAATACAAATATCAATGCTTCTGATTGTTGTTGAGATTGGTGAATAGGAATCTTGGTTTACATTACCAAGTATTCACCTTGATGATGTCTATCTTTAGCCTACCATTGGTTCACCTAGTCAGACACATAATTCTTCTCCCCATTTGACAACAATGCCAAAGTGAAAGTAAAAAGAAAATACAATTCTACTCTCAGTGTCCATCAACATCATTCTGCAAGTTGATGCTCCCCCTGTGGAATACATCCACTTCTTCATCAATCCATGTAAAATTCTGCAAGTGGTTCAGGAACTGATGCAATCAGCATCATGCTCAACTAACTTCATAAAGAGGGACAACCCCCTATTGACTTCTAAGATACTCGAAAGTGGTCTTAGACAAAGGTTTGGTAAAGATATCTGCAAGTTGCTCTTTGGTAGAAACATGTTCCAAGATAACATCTTTAGTTTGAACTTTTTTTGAAATGTTTATTGCACTTTTATTATCACACAAAATCTTTATTGGTTCTGAAATTTCCATCTTTAAACCTTCCAAAACGTGTCTCATCCACATAGCTTGTGTGTAGTTCATATAAGCTACTACATACTCAGCTTCAGCAGTAGATTGTGAGGTACAACTCTACTTTTTACTACTCCATGAAACTAGCCTTCCTTCTAGAAAGAATGCTCCACTGGTAGTACTTTTTCAGTCATCAATATTTCCTACCCAATCAGCATCTATGTATTCTTTTAAATCAAAATTTCCACCATATGGATACCATAACTCATAGTCAATAGTACCTTTCAGATATCTAAAAATTATTTTGGTTGCCATCAGATGTGCCTCCTTTGGATTCTTCTAAAATCTAGCAACAATACCAACTTCATGTGCAATATCCGGTCAACTATGAACAACATAGTGTAATTTGCCAATCATTGACCTGTATTCCTTTTCATCTACAGACTTAGATGCATCTTCCTTGGACAATTTACAACCTGTAACCATTAGCGTTCCAACTGGTTTACAGTCACTCATATCGAAAGTCTTCAAAACCTCTTTCACATACTTGGATTGAGTAATGAAAATACCATTCTTCATCTGTTGTATTTGTAAGCCTATGAAAATTTTTATTTCCCCTACTACTGACATCTCAAATTCATTCTTCATTTAATCTGCAAAATAATTACTCATGTCATCATTACCTCCAAATATAATGTCATCTACAAATACTTCACTGGCCAGTATTTCATCTCCTTTAGGCTTGAGATAAATGTTGTTGTCATCACTGGTTCTAGCAAAGCCTATTTTCATTAGATGAGTATGAATCCGTTCATACCATGCTCTAGGTGCCTTCTTTAATCCATACAAATCTTTATGCAATTTGCATACCATGTCTTCATTTTCTGTCAATGCATAATCATCAGGCTTCTCTATATAAACCTCTTCTTCCAGTATCTCATTCAAGAATGCAGACTTAACATCCATCTGGTATACCTTGAACTTCTTATGAGTTGCAAATGCAAGCAATGTTCTGACACCTTCCAATCTTTCTACTAGTGCAAAAGTTTCAACATAATCCTCTCCTTCTTCCTATGCATAACCTTTGCATACTAATCTTTCCTTGTTGCGAACTACAACACCATCTTCATTTAACTTGTTTCTGAACACCCATTTAGTACCTGTAACATTCTTGTTTACCGGTCAGGGTACTAGGGTCCAAGTGTTGTTTTTCTCAATTTGATCCAACTCCTCCTCCATAGCTTTCACCCAATGATCATCACCAAATGCCTCCTTAGCATTCCTATGTTCAAAGGTGGAGATCATGCAACAGTTCTCTCTTATTCTCCTTCTAGTTAGTACACTGGCATCCTTATCTCCAATTATCTGTTCAAGATTGTGATTCAGTCTCACATACCTAGGAATAACATTATCATTCTCTTCAGGTTCAGCTTCTTCATTATAATCTTCCTCTGAATTCATTTATTTCGGTTGAACAAGTACATCAGGATTTGCTTTACCGGTTTCTGATTTAACAGTTTCAGGTTCCAAAAGAAAAATGCAAGGATCTTCATCCTTCTTCTCAGAACTGGTTCCTTCTGAAACTTCAGGACATTCATCTACATGAACATCGGCACTCTCAACAATTTTTTGTGTCTAGTTGTTGAAGCATTTATAGGCCTTACTCTTGGTGGAATAGCCAAGAAATATGCCTTCATCGCTCTTAGCTTCAAACTTTCTTATGTAATCACCTCTTTTAATAAAACATTTGCTTCCAAATATCTTAAAATAGCTAACATCAGGTGATCTCCCATACCAATATTCATATGGGGTCTTGTCCTTACCTCTTTTCACCAGAAATCGGTTTATTGTGTAAACAGTTGTACTCACAGCTTCTTTCCAAAATGTTTTTGTTATACCTCCTTGTATCAACATAGTCCTAGCAGCTTCAACCACTAACCAGTTGTTTCTCTCTTCTATACCATTCTGTTGTGGTGTCCTTGGTGCAGAAAGTTGTCGCTTGATACCATTATCATCATAATACTTAGTGAATTCCATAGAAGTGAATTCACCGCCTTGATCTATTCTTAGATATTTTATCTTTTTGCCACTCTCTTTCTCAGCTAAGGCTCTGAATGCCTTGAATTTACCAAAAGATTAATTCTTATCCTTCAAGAATGTGACCCACATCATCCTTGAATAATCATCAGTGAATATCATGAAGTATCTATCACCTTGAATGCTTCTTGTCCTTATTGGTCCACATAGATCTGTATGAACCAAATCTAACAAGTGCTCTACTGGGAAGGACTTGCTTTTGAAAGTTGAAGAAGTCATCTTTCCTAGTTGGCATTCTTTATAAAGAGCATTAACCGGTTTGTCTAGCTGAGGTAGACCCCTTACTATCTTAGACTTTCTTACTTTAACAATATTGTCAAAATTTATATGACAAAATCTCCTATGCCAAAGCTAGCTATCATCTAATTTTACAATCAAATAGTTGCTAACTTTAGGATTGAGATGAAATAGATTACCTTTGGTCTATTTCCCGGTTGTAATCAATTCACCTTTGTTGTCAAAGGTTTTGCACATTCTATTTCTAAACTCCAGTGGGTACCCTTTGTCATTAAGTTGTGCCACACTTAAAAGATTGTGCTTTAGGCCTTAAACCTAATAAACATCGTTAGCACTGCTCTTCCCATTGAGAGAAATAATTCCCTTACCTTTCACTATACAGGGTGAGTCATTGCCAAATCTGACAACACCGCCATCAAATTCCTTCAAGGAAATAAATTTTCTCCGATCACCGGTCATGTGATGTGAACAACCACTATCAATGATCCAATCATCAGAGTTATCCCTTTTGGATACTATTGCCTTCTTATCTAATATGTCTTCCTTAATAGCTACAAACACAATATCTTCACTAGCATCATCATCAGATTCTTCATCAGTAATACCACTATCAATAGCTACAAGACAATCTCTCTTGCCTTTACCCTTATACTTCTTAAATTTGTCTCTCTTGTATTCATTTTCACCATTAAGGCAATTAGCTGCTATATGACAAATCTTGTTGCATGCAAAACATTTTAAAGCTAGCTTACCTCTATATTTATCAATGCCTCTAGGGAGTCATTTTGCCAACAATGCTTCAAGTTCCACTAAGTTGTCTTCATCATCAGCATGTCTGGTGGATCTAGATTCATAGCTATGGCCAGTATCTCTACTTCTTCTCATAGATGAGTTAGAGACAGAAGCTCTGAATGCAGATTTTGATTTCTGTACACTACCATCATAGCCATTTAGTTCAAAATCAGTAAGTTTTCCAATAATAGAGTCAAGAGTTACCTTTGTCTTGTCAATGGATTTCAGGTCTTGAATAGCTGCAACTCAGATAGCATAGACCGGTAGCAGGGTTCTCAGTACCTTACTGATTACTGTGTCATCTTCCACTTTCCCTCCTGCACTCTTTATCTCTCCAAATATCTCTTTAATCCTTTGACCATACTGTTGGATATTCTCACCTTCAGACATTCTCATGTCATCAAACTTTCCTCATAAACTCTTCTCTTTGGAAATCTTAACATGTTCATCACCGCTATAAATCTCTTCTAATTTCTTCCATACTTCATATGTAGTTTCAAGACCATGAACATCTACATATTCAGCATCAAACAGGGAACTAATAATAACCTCTAATGCCTAGTGATTTTCTTGTTGTTCTTTCTTCTGATTATCAGTCAGGGGTCCAGTGGGTGTAATATACTTATTTTCTATATGATCCCAATACTGACTACCAAGACTCTTAATGTAAATCTTCATTCTGTCACTCCATATTCTATAGTTTTCTTTGTTGAACTTCGGACCTTCTTTCTTCATCATGATCTACAAGATATTTTACTCAAGCTATTAGGCTTTTAGATTAAGAGGAACTGAGATACTCTGATACCAATTGATGGTATGATGAAAGAATAAGTATCTAGTAGAATAATGAGAGGGGGGGTGAATCAGTATATTGAAAAACTAATACAAAATTCCCAATCTCAAACCTACTCACACAAAGTAAACGTATCTCAGTTAAGATCAATATTTATAAGAATACTTGACATCAACTGGTTTAATTGTTATGACAACTTAATAGTAAACAAATTCAATCTTATAAACATCAACAATGATTACACTTATCATACCTTATCAGAAGTTAATCAAATCAACAAGTAAGATCATAACCACAAAAGTATTCACCACTTGACACAAATGTTTATACGTGGAAAACTCAAATAGGTAAAAACCACGGTGAGATGAGACTCACAAGGATAGCTATCTGAACTCTTCTAAAGTTTGCCCTGTTAGGAGCCAAGCCTGTTAAAGCTTTACAATAAGTCCTGCTAAGAACTAATTCTGGTTAGGAATCACCCGGTTAGGGGATTTACAAATATGCCTTGATGAAAAACACAATACCCTATTATGAGTAACCTCACTGGAGGATTTAAGAATCCAAGCTAATGGACCACCTTGTTAGAGGATTTAATGAGTAACCAAGCTTGTTAGAGCTTACCCAGTTAGGGGATTTCACTTCTGCTATAATTGTTAGAAAACAACAGGTTTTCTTGATCTGTCTGAGTAGCACTACATTTGTTTGATCAGATCCTTCTAAGCTTCCTGCCTTCACTCAAAGTGTAGATCCCTTCACTAGTTAGTTAACTACACACTCAACAAGTTTCAATCAATCTTGCCAACAACCTTTACAAACAACTTCATCGACCTTAAATACAAATCAGTTAGGTCGGTAACACAACACAAACCTAATTCTCACCATCGAGATTAAAAACAAGTTGGTACAATCTTGACCTTTAGAAATCATGACAATCTCTTCACATTCTTCAAGAAAATTCCAACTGCTCCATGATCGCCGCTTTATCAGAATTTGTAACTCATCACGCATTGTGCATTAAATGCAATCCACTTTTCTTTTTCCCTAGACAAAAAATAAACGTGCCAAAACAATTTGAACTTATCCTCATGCAATGATCACACGTGTCTCCAGCATTATTGCTTATCGGATAATAAACCAACAAACTTGATCGGTTAGGGTTTAACAACTGATAGGGTTTACTGATTACATTGCATAGAAAGGTGTAACCCTTTACACTGATTCACCAGTTCAATTCACAAACTTTTACATACTAGTTTACAACATCTTCCACAAATCTCTTCTTACCGGTTACTAGCCAATATCAAAAACAACTATATCAGCAATAACATGAATACCATTACCAGTTCAATTGACATCAATGACAATATATCAATAATGCAATCTCTATGCAAAATGCCAACATGTGTATGTTATATGTGTTTAGTGGTGGATGCAGGATTGCAAGTACCAGACATCGACTCCACGTGGTCTTATAGGTATGAGCGTGTCTTTATCCCAATAGAAAGTTGTTGGAGATGGCATGTGTTTCCCTCTCATACTCTAGGATTAAGTTGATACCATTTTCAATTAGTTTCTTGGCTTGAGTCATTGGTCTACATCATGTGGTATGTTGTTCAACCTTATGTCATGTTCCCTTGTGAGTTTGTGATTATTTATTAATTAATAATTAATCAGTTTATATAGTTTATAAATATTAAATTAAATCAATAGATGACATTAATATTTAATATTAATGTGTGATTATTATTATTATTGGAAAATTATTACTCATTAATGTTTATTTTATGGATTTATATTTCATTGGTTATTTGGAATTGTGGAAATTAATTAATCAATTACTACATATAGTCATTGGCCTAAATCATTAAATAATGGTTAGTACGAAAATAATATATTTATACATATTTATTTACTGGGAGTTTATAATTAATGAATAATTAATTGATGGAGTTATATTAGTTGAGTATTTATGCTTATCAGTTTATCCATTTATTTATTATTTATTTGATTATTTTATATGTATGTGGGAGATATTTATAGTAATGAGTTTAAATTATATTGGCTAGAGCATTTATATGTATTTGTACATTTAATTATTTTTTATTGTTTATCTATTTATTTATTTTTGGCTCATCTATTTATTGGTTATTTATTATTTATTTATATTGGTTCTGATTTATTATTTGAGCTTTTGATTTATTGGATTATTTATTTATTTATTGTTTAATTACTGGATGGGTATTTATGTCTGTTTGTACATTTATCTTCTTTATTGATTATTTATTTATTTATTGTTGGATTATTTATTGTTTTGATTATTTATTTATTTATTTATTTATTTATTTATTTATTTATTTATTTATTTATTTGCATTGTTGCTTTATTTATTTTCTATTATTCATGTACCTACCCCTTGTTATGGTTGGCCCTCTTGGGAGTTGTGATTGTGAGGATAATATTATTTAATTGTTTGTTTATTTATTTATGTTAATTGTGGTTTTATATTTAATTGGAGCATTTATTTATATTGTCTTTGATTTGTTTTATTGGGCTTTAATTTATTATTATTGTTTATTATATTATTATTATTATTACATTCTTTTGTTACTAATTGAGTAATTAAATATTATGTTTATACCTACCCTATTATTTTATTGGTTGATATTTTTTTTTTTTGAATAAAAGGGGTTAAAAATTTATTGAAAGACAGAAAAAAAAATTACAAGGAGAGCCAAAGCCCTGAGGCCCCAAAAAAGAGCCTCAAGCCCAGTCCAAGATCAACCAACATCATAACTATCCATGTCCTCAGCAAAAATCTTCAGTAAGTCTTGACAGTAGTCCAAGGAGAGATGCTCCCATCCTTCAATTTTCCAATCATTGTCATGTTCTGAAGCCCACTTAGCCAAACAATCAGCTGCTCTATTTCATTCACAAGGAATGTGGATGAAAGACACCTGTTCCATTAAAGAACTAATTTGAAGAATCTGCTGAACAATCCCTGCCAGCTGCCAATGAATCCCACTCACCTTCTTCTCTATCAACAAATTAACAATAATTTGTGAATCCGATTCACAGATAACCTTCCTTCTACCCAACTCTCAAGTCCTCTCCATGACATAGAGAATAGCAAGTCCCTCCATAAAATTATTAGATTGCCTCCCTTTATGCACTGAAAAGAAAAAAACCACCTCCCCCATACAATTCCTACCTACACCACCAACCCCTGCAGGGCCTGGGTTACCTCTAGAGGAGCCATCAGTGTTAATCTTGATAAACTCATCCTGAGGGGGTCTCCACCTTCCCACCCTTTAGACCTTCTTCATAGCGCCTCTACCTCTTCTGACATAAGCAGAGACGGGAGACAACTCCTACCATCCAAACCTATTCACAATATCCGCCTCATCTCTATCCAAAGGAAAATTCACATCACATTTGGCTTCCACCATCTCACGAATCATAACGATAATTCTATTCCACACTTGTTGCACTAATAGTCTGGCCTCATGAAAGATCCTTTTGTTCCTCTCAAGCTAGATCTGCCAGAGTATGAAAATGGGCCCAACACACCAGACGGTCTAGAGGAAGGAGGACGAGATAGGAGGTCTACCCAAACTGCTCCAAAACTCCACCAAAGAATCTGCGTGAACACAAGGACACTTCCATACCCCCCTCCAGTAATGCCAAATAAGCATAGAGAAGGGGCATCTAAAGAAAATATGTGAGGAATCTTCCTCCCCAATACCACACAAAGCACACATCGAAGGCCCCAAGAATCCCCGCTTGCGAATATTATCCCAGGTTAGGCATCTATTCCAAGCTAGAATCCAAGTGAAGAAATTACACTTCGACCAAAAAGAATTGTTCCAAACCTGTTTCCACCAGTGCACCTCTCTCCCCTCCAATATTCAATTCAACAAAACCCGGTAACCACTAGCTACGGTAAAGACGCCCTTAGGATTTAGAGACTAGGCAAGTCCATCCCGACCCTTGATACCACTACAGTGTCTACTCGCCAGAATGCCATGCAACTCTACACACTCTTCCTCCATCCCTGTAACCGGCCACTCATTAGGATCCTTCCACCACTCCAACTCTAGCCATCCACACCTTTAAACAACCTTGAAGTCGCTCACCCTTGACCACCCTACCTCCAAAAACCTCTGGCTAAGGTTCCCAAGATTAGGAAACTAATCAAGGATGGGGGGTACCCATCCCAGGAGTCGTTCCAAAAAAGGACCTCTTCCCCCCTCTTGCAAATCCAAAAGAGACCTTCCTTAATGAGAGAGGCCCCCTTCTTGAGAGTGTACCAAATTGTAGAGCCTTTCCCCTCAAGCGGATATCTTGGGACCAAGTGCACTGGGATCCTCTACATATATTTGTAAGACAAAATCTTAGCCCAGCCATGATCCTGCTCAACACACCACCTCCAGGACAATCCGGCCGCTAGAGCCTCCCCAAGTAAGATAGTCTATCTCAAACCAAGGCCCCCCGCTTGCTTCGGGCTACACACCAAGTCCCAATTGATAAGACTCCATTTAGAAGAGGATAGATTGTATGCCCATAAGAATTGCCTTGCCAAAGAGTCCAAACCCTTCAAGAACCACTTAGGAGCCACTTGAAGCATATAACAATAAGTCAAGAGAGCCTGAACCACTGACTAAATCACTTGAACCCTCCTAGCAAATGATAACCATTTGTGAGTCCAATGATCAACCTTCAAGCGGAATTTATCCAAGATACCCTGCCATGACTCCCGAGGGGGGTTACCAGGAGAGATAGGAATACCCAACTAAATCAAGGGAAAAGAGCCAACTTGGAATCTCAAGATAAGAGCAATCCTCCTTTGAATAGTGTCAGGCATGTTGAAGAAAAGGATAGAAGATTTATCTTCATTGATCAACTGACCCGAGGCTGCTAGATAAACATCCAAAACCTTCAGCAGATTCATAGCTTCTCTAATTCGAGCAATTCCCATCAAGGTCGTGTCATCAACAAACTGTAAATGAGACTGCAGCTGCAAGTCATTACCCCAGCTCCAACCCTGAATTCTACCCAAGCCCACATTATGGTTGATCAGCCTCCCCAGGCCCTCAGCCAGGAGAATGAATAAGTACGGGGAGAGGGGGTCCCCCTAGAGAAGGCCCCTAGATGTACCAAACAACTCTCTATGATCACCATTGATTAGCATTGAGAAAGAGGTGGACGTAACTCCACTCATAACCCACTAGATCCATTCCTCAGAAAAGCCAAAAGCCCTAAGGATCTTCTGGAGGAATGACCAACGAACTCTATCATAAGCCTTGGCCATGTCCAATTTGATAAACATATCTTTTTCCTTGGAGGTTTCCATAGAATAAATGGTCTCTGTAGCAATGACCACACCATCTATAATTTGATGCCCTTCCACAAACCTGCTTTGTTCCTTAGAGATGACCTCCCCCAAACAGTTCTTCAGCCTTTCTGCTATCAGCTTAGAGATGATCTTGTAAATCACATTGTAGAGAGATATAAGGAAAAACTGGCCTAACCTGTCGGCCCCATCACACTTGGGGATTAGCACAATGAAAGTCGCATTCAAGGCCTGAAGCATCTACTTATTCCTCTGGGACTCATGGACTACTTCTAGTAAGTCCAGTTTGATGATATCCTAGAACTCTTGAAAGAATTCAATCGGGAACCCATCCCATCCAGGGGCTTTTCCTTTCCTTATGAGAAAAACAATCCTCTCAAGCTCTTCCATCCTAATAGGGCCCATAAGCTGCTCATTCATCTCCCTAGTAACAAGAGGAGGAATGCAGGCAAGAACCTAGTTCTCCTCCTCCAATTCCCCCTGAGAATCCTTGCTGAAGAGAGATCGGAAATACTGTAAAGCCTCCCTAGTTATCTCCTGCAAGGATAATAACACCTCCCCTATATCATTGACCAAAGCTGGAGTGGAGTTTCTATGGCATCTTGCTTTCACAGAGTTGAAAAAGAAAGCAATGTTCTTATCGCCCGCCTGAAGCCAACCAATACGGGCTCTCTATTTCTAGTAAATTTCCTCCTTGAGCTCCCATTCCTCTAAAACCTTGATAGCCTTATCCTCCTCTCTAAGAAAAGCTTTAGACAAACCATGCTCTCTGATTTCACTGGTGATGCCATTTAACATTGATTGGGCAACTTTCTTAGCTTGAAAAATGTTCCCAAAGCCCTGCTGATTCCACTGCTTAAGTTGAGACTTCACAAACTGCAGTTGCTTGGCAAAAGTGTACATAGCAGTGCCAAAGGCCGGTCTCCCCTTCCACCACCATTTCTCAACAAGAGCTGGAAAAGCAAGGTCCTAAAGCCACATAAGTTGGAATTTGAATGAAGGAGAATGAGCAACCTGGGCAGATGAAGAAGCCAGCTTGATAGGCTAGTGGTGTGACCCTCTCCAATCAAGAATCTCTGAACTAGTGAACCACCCCCTACCAACCCAAAAATTGGAAACCAGAAATCGATCCAGCCTCTCTGCAATCTAACACTCCCCCACCCTCCTATTGTTCCAAGTGAACAAACTATTACTAGGCTTAATGTCAACAAGATGTAGCAATGAAATACTATCCCAAAAAAGGAGAGAAGAAGGCTCCAACCACATGACACCCCCTTTCTTCTCACTCAACTCCAGGATAGCATTAAAATCTCCCGCCATAATCCAAGGATGAAAAGGGACCAGCCTTCGCATACCAGAAATATGAGACAATAAATTCTGCTTGCCCGAAAGGTTGGTAGGGGCAATGATACTGGTAAACAAAATAAGATCTCTAGTCTCAAGACTAGAGGCGACCCCAGATAACGAAGATCTAGAAGCCACCCACTAGATTGGGCAAATCCTTGAGGGATTCCAAAGACAAACCACCCCTCCAGAGGAACTAGTTGCCCCAATACATTGACAGTCGCCCCGCCCCCAGAGCTTTGACACCAAACCCATCATGCTCTCCATGGAGAGTTTAGTTTCTTGCAAGAACATGTCATCGAGAGAATGATTCCTCATCAAATCTTGAACAACTTTTTGTCTAGGGCCTCTATTCAAGCCCCTTACATTCCATGAGAGCACAATCATTTAGGAGGATTGGTAAAGTGAGAATCCAAAGTCTTTACTGACCCTGACTCGACCAAATTCTCTCCCATCAATTTGATTTTATCCAAATCCTTCTTTCTGCTAGCCTTTGAGTTCTTCTCCATAGCACTTTTCTTAATAGCTTTCTGATGTAGACCCAGTTGAACGGAAGATTTATTACATTTAGCCCCAGCCGGTTCCAATTTCAGTGCTATTGGAGATCCCTTCCCCCCAACCAAATTCACCTCCGAACTAGGAGTGAGACCCAACTAAACCCCAACTGTTTGATCCATCTCCATTTGCTGACTTCCAATCACTTGCAGGGCTTAGGCAAAATCCTCAATTACTCTTTCCGAACCCCCCCTGAAGCACCTTGGTCCAACGGAGTTAACCCCAGGTTCACTTCCTACTGGCTAAGGTCATTCAAGACCTCAAATCTGTTAAAGGTATCATCCTCCTGTCTCTCCTGTAAGGACCTTTTTTGTCCTCGATTCTTGTTCCTTATCTTAACTGAGACAAAATCATCAGCACCCACTACCTCGATCAACATAGTAGCTTTTCCTTTATCAGCTCTATCTTGACTCTAGGCCGGCTGTTGAGGTTGATACGCCACCGGTTTATATCTAGGGCACTTACACTGTAAATGACCATTCTCATGAAAAAGACGACATTGAAAAGGTAAAGTCTCATAATCTAGCTACTGAACCCATGAGTAAGAGTCTGCACACATATCTATAGCATCTGTCAAAGGTTTACTAAGATCAATTTCAACACAGATACGTGCAAAGGTCATTACCTTTCTCCCTAGGGTTTGCAATGAATATCCCACAGGCTTCCCTAGCAGTCCGGCCAGCAACTGTACATCCTCGCGACAGCATTCCATAGGAAAACGTGGTAACGGAACCCACACAGGAACCCTATTTGGGAGCTCCTCCAAGGGGTTAAACCCTGCATGCCAAGGTTTGATGAACAACCCCACCTGGTTGTAAAAATATGGGGCCCCTTCAAAGACCCTATTGCAATCCTCCATGCAATTGAAAGTAACCATGAAATAGTTGTTTGCGAGCAACATAATCTCCATTTCCCCTTCTAGTACCCAAGTCCTCTGTGCCCAGTTTTCCAAGAACTACAGAGAAACCCTCATTCACAAAAACTTGTACTATAGTGAGTGTTTTAAAAAGTACTCAATGTCCTCAACTATCAACTCGGGAGGAATAACCAGCTTCGGCCTCTCACTGCATCTTTCTAGGTAACCATTAATATTCATTAAGCGAGAACTACCAGCACTCCCTGATCCCGGTTCAAATGAGAAAAGGTTATTATTAAAAGTTTTCATACTTTGGAGAGGGGGTTTTGAGCCCACCACAGTGCGAAAATCCATGGCAGGAGGAACCTATGAAGCCTCACCACCAGTACTTGCCATTGGGATTCAAAAAAATGATACAAGGTTAAGAAAGACCCACACCCCCAAAGGGCCCCTCGGGAAGGCACGACACCCGCGACCCCACCCCTCCCAAGCACCACCAAAAAAATGAGCCAGCCAAAGCCCCTGCCCCCTTGAAAACCCATGGCTCCCCCTTGCCCCCCAGAAAACCCATGGCTCCCCGCACACTAGAAGCCCAGCCGCTCACGACCAAGGCTCCACCCGAAGCCCCTCGATTCTCTCTCTACACCCTCAGCCGCACCCTACCCAACCAATACTCCCCCTACTAACCCCCGCCACACCTGCACTTCCCTCCCCCCATCAACACACCTACAGAACTGCATGAGCTAGGGCATCAAAACCCTATCTCGGTCATCTGCGAGCTTCTGCATGCACTCCATCTTAATTTTATTGTTGAGATTTGAGAGTAAGTAAATAATATTATTTTATATTCTTACCTCGATTTTTGGTGGGAGGGAATTGGTATAGAATATATTCTATTAGAATACTTTGATTGGCAGATAATCTTTTGTAGTTTTGAATGAGATTCTATTTATTGGCTTTGTGAGCATTTTTGTGGGTGTGCTTCTGGATATCTTTCTGTGACTTGTGGATTTTAGAATTGCTTGGAGGGAAAATTGTGTGGTTGGGTTGAATTTTGGAAATCTTCTTGGTTTGGATTTTTTCTCTTCTACAAATGCATTACCATCACTCTACTTCCAGGTTGGAGATCTTTTTCCATTCTTGCATTTTAATTTTTGAAAAGAGTTGTTTTCTTCGTGACTGCTAAAAGATTGTTTGGGGAGATTTGGGAATGAATGATTATTATATTATCAGTAATTGGGAGTAATATTTTGGGAAAAATATTTATATACGATTTTATGAATCTATGTGTGTTGTATTGCCGAAAAATGGCATTTGTGTATGTTAATATGTTGATTATAATTTGCCTGTGAATGCATTGTGGTAACGATTGGTTTTGTGAAGTTTATTTGCTGTTGTATACCCTATCTTGTGTCAATTTGGTTTGATTAGATCTGGAGTGTCTATGTCTATAATCATTTATGTGCAAGTTATGGTCAGTATAAGTTGGAATTCTTGGATGCGTTGTATTGTTGGCCTTAACAAGGCTTTGTTTTAGTTTATTATTGACTTTAAGTGACTTCTTGGTCGTATTTATGCCATTGTAAAGCTTGTACCCGAATCTGGGCAAATTTGAATATCTCTGTATTTCTTTTTCTGTGAGTTGGTCCCTTGTTACAATAGCACTACTATGGGCTTCAATAGCGCCAAAGTAGTGTCAACAGATTTTTGTGTTAGTTTTTGAGACCCTCAATTGATTTCTCTCCTTGGTCTTTATTCCAAAGGCTTGTTTGTTATGTTTGATGGTTTTGGGGCACTGTGCCATTCATTTGTGATATGTGTGAATCCATTTGCACTCCGGCAAGTGGTTTTGTACTTGTCCGTTGAGGTTTTGATATGTTTCTCCAGCAAGTGGAGTGATTCCTTACTGTTGAGGATGGTTAATTGTAGCTCCAGCAAGAGATTATGTCATGCCTCACTGTGGAGGATCATTCTATGTTATTAAATTCATGTATTACCCCTATTTATGAATACTTCACATTCTTGAGGTTCTCTTTATTATTGCATTTTGGCATTATGAGCTTATGGCTTGATCCTTGTTAAGTGGCTCTTGGTTGTATGTTGATGGCTATCTGTATGATTCAATTGTATCAGTTTTGTAATGAATTTTGAATGTTTTCCATGTTGAGCTTCATGTCGTTATTGTGTTGTCTTTTGTTATATGTTTTTTCCCTATGGTCTTGGTCCGTGTTTGGGAGAGTGGGCTCTTGCATGTGTTGGACCTAGGCTATGAGAACTAGATCTCTAGGAAGGGGGTCTAGACCTATGGAGCCACATGAAGAGTTTATGGTTTAATTTGCAAGTGATAACATTATTAATAATTGATTAGTGGTTTGGGTATTTAGTAATTCACCTAATCAAGATTAAGAATATGATGTTGTATGCCCCAATTGGATAGACCTAGGGAGATGGTTTTGGGATCCTGGATTGGGAAGACTGTTGGAACGGTATACCCGATCTCCCTTGAGTGACTCCAAGGTGGAGATGGATGCCACATGAGGCTAGCATGTGATGACACTCTACCCCACATGTTTCCTTTATCCATAAGCCTTGATTTGTTGAATTATGCCTCTGGAGGTTGATTGCTTTGATTTAGCCATGTGATGTATTTTGATGTTATATTCTTATGTTGGAGTCTTGCAGTGTCATGTTGTATCCTATGGTTGTTGGGTGTCAGCTTAGGTCTTGAGTGTGAGTTGGAATCTTATGTCATCTCCTAGCATAGGGGGTGGTTCCTATTTGGTTCCACATGGTCGAGTGGTTTGATGCCATCTACCATTGGGATATTCTTCTTGGATGTTAGTATGCATGGATTTGGATCTATAGTACCTCATCATGAGCTTGGATTCTTGGAGCATATTTATGTAGTCATAATTGATATCATGTGTTATGAAAGATGGAAATATAAGGAAGACTATGTAATCACCGTATTGAGAACATGTAGTAGGATGATTTATGAATGAAATGTATTGAATAAGATTGTTGTAAATGGATATTCTATTGTAGATGTTTTGATTAGAAAGGAATTAAATAATTTAGAGATATGTATGCTATGTCATGAGTATATTCTGTGGATAGTAGTAATTATGTTAATTATCATATATGCCTTGATTTGAAAGATATTAATCTCCAATGTTATATATCTTGAGATATGGGAGTTAAGGGAGTAGTTGTGGTTCCTATATAAAATATGGCTCTTTATTATGTGGTTGTCCCATGGTGCTGATTTATATGTATTAGAGATGTTATCATATTACAATGTCTTGTAAATGAGGAATATGAATATGTGTCTATGTAACTTGTATCATTAAAATGGGATGTAGCAAAGAGACTATGTGCTTGCTCCGTGTGCTCTTATGTAAATGAATTTGATATAGAATAGCTATGCTATAAGATGATGTATTGGTATGTGGTTCATATTATAGATATGTTTATCATGTTGAGAATTAAATCTTATGTTTAAATTAGGGGACTGTAATATTAGATTGTATTTATTCTTGTAGAATCATATGACTCTCGAACCTATTTAGTATATTGGAATCCTATTTAGATGTAGATAAGTACTTGTTACTATAATCTTGAATATGGCTATGGATAGTATTATTGATGAGTTGTGCTTAAGGAAATAATAGAATACCATTAGTAAAAGTAGGATCAATGCATTTAGTTTCATGATGTGTTAAGTATTCAAATGAGTAAAGATAGGTATTAGAAACATTTGATTGGTACTTAAAAATGAACCTTAGAAAGAGTATGGAAGAGAATAGAGTTATGCATATGTATTTAAAATGTTTTATCATAGTTGCATGGGAAATAAATGTTTAGTTGGATGATAGTATATGGTATTCTAGATGGATATGTGATGTGTTAGTTTAATCTCAAGTAGTGACATTGAGATACCCTAGGGAATGGAGATGCATTATATGGTTTTATTATGTAGTTATGTTAATGATTAAATATATGTTTCACTTGTGTAGTATGATTCTATGGTTATGTTCTTGTCGATTTATGTATTCATGTATATAGTTAACGATGCATTGATGAATAATGGTAGTAACGTTGCATTAATAAATACTAGTAATAGCGTAGTTGTAATGGTTGTCTTAAAAGAAAAAAAATTATCCCTTTTTGTTAGTAGATTTTGGTTTATTTCTCTAGGGTATTTTGGTGGGCATTACAAATTGCTTGAACCTTGGATTGAGGATTTGATTTCTTGGTTGTTGATTGTTGTGCTCTTCACCAAATTTTCTAATTATTTGGAGTGTGATTTCTAGGTTGGAGCTAATTTAATTTTGAAAGCTTTTATTCTCCATGATTGAATTTTAAATTGAGGAAGATTTCGAAAGAAAGGGAAATTGAAAAGGGAATTTGCAGATTATTACTTTTAAATTTGAGAAGTTGCTTGCGAGGAATGTCTTTTTCTATTTTCTTTCTCTGTGAATGATGTGATTCATCTTCCCTATGTTTTAGTAGAGATTTGTATCTTGTTTGAAGTCATACATATCCTTATATTGTACTCTTTGAGTCTCCCTTGTCTCAGTATTGTTTTTAGGTGATTTTGGGCTTCTTGTAGCTTGTCGAAAGCCATTTTGATTCATAGTGATATGCATATTTTGCGGGGATAAACCTTTGGAAAGGATCTGAGATTGTATTTGAGCTTCATTTAGCTTGTATGATATCTCCTTGAGGATGTTGTATTGTAATTACTTCTTCCCTTTGATGTTTTGTGTTCTAGGTGCCATTTTGAGCACTGTGGGAGAAGGGTATTTATGCAGTTTTCTATCCGTGAGTCTACAAACTTGTATTTTTTGTATTCTCTCTTCAATTTTTGGACTTCCTAGACTTACTAGATTGGTTTTGAGTGTCATTTTTTACCCCTTAGCATATCTGGGCAAGTGTCCTAACCATATGACTCCTTTTTGCATATTTTTGGCCTCTTAACCTAAAATGCTATAGGAACTACTAGGAACGCTACCATATGAACCAAGAGCGCTACCGTAGGGTTCAGGAACACCATTCTAGAAACTAGGGGCATTGGACAGTATTCCAAGAGAGTTGATTCATATACTCAGAATGTTGAGTATGGACTCAGAACTCTATCAAATGCACCCAAAATATTGTCATATGTACCTAGAATGTTGGGGAATGTACCTGAAACACTAATGTACATACCAAAAGATCTGCACTACATTCCAGGGGTATTGAGCTATATTTTGGGGGAGCTAGACTTCTCTGGAGCTCCTAGAAAATTAGTTTTGAGAAATGTGAGAGCCTTGTTGGGATTTGTTCATTCTCCAAAAGCATGGGTGGATTGTGTTGAGATTATCTAAGTTTTTATTGATGTAATTTGACCTTTCATGATGTTTTTTAAGCTCCGGTGAGAGGGTTTGAGCCCTACCGTTGAGGTGTTTCTCATGTGTTGAGCTACTCCAGCAAGAGGGAGAATTTCTTGTTGTTGAGTATTGTTCTTGTGACTCTAGTGGGATGTGTTATGCCTCATTGTTGAGTATTTGGAAAGGATTTGGATTTACCTTTGATTTATGTTTGTGATTGACTCTTTGATTTTTATGCATTGGTGAAGGCTATTGTCATGTATGAGGCCTTATGTATCCTATTTCATGCAGTATGTTCTTTATGATGCAATGAGAAATTTTATATCTCTTGTGAGACTTCATTATTGTGGTTATGATGTTATATTTTATGTATGTTCCACCCTAAGGTCTAGGTGCATTCTAGGGGGAGTGGGATTCCAAGTGAGTGACCACGATCGAAAGGGGGTAGACAGCCAAGTTACCCGAGGTCTAGATCGACAGATGTCTCATTAGGAGTTTGATTTTGTAATTAATTGATAACTTAATATAATAATTATTTGGGCTGGGTAGCATATTTCATCTTAAAAATATAAGAATTGGTTGGTGGCCCCTCTCCCTTGCCCAGTGGTAGAGATCTAGGATAGGATCGAGAAGGCCTTGGCAACCCAAGAAAGCTAATCTCCCTTACCCTATTAGGGTTGATATGGCTCCGCATGTGCATCTAGGATGGTTGGAACATGTTCCCAGATTCCCATTTATCACATGTGATGACACTCTTTCCCTACATGTAGGTCCTAGAGCCTTGAGCCCTGTTTTGGATGTGTTGCCTCTAGGGGTTTCTTGTTTGGAGGTTTCATGTTTGGAAGTATTGAGAATGGATTCTATGTTTTGCATTCATGAACTTGTTTGTATTGGTCTTTCCTTTGGTTGTTAGGTATCATCCTAGATCTCGAGTATGAGTGGTGTAGTGCCCACTCTTGAGAAGACTCTTGTTTCATTTTGGATTGACTTGATCAGACCTTTATTTTGTGCAATGGATATGCTAGATATGATTTGACTTATGTGAGGCATGGATATTGATTATGACTATTTATGTTTCTCAATTGATTATTTTGATGATAGACATTACATGATCTTATATTATTGATTTTATTGATTATGCTCATGACTAGTTATGATTTCTAGAAGGTTAGTAATAGATTTTTGGTTATCATGTGCTTTGATAGATTTTATGGATCATGCCTCATTATGGAATGGATATACTAACCCTAGTTTGATTTTATTATGATGTGATGTTTCATGAGTTATATGTTTACTGTATGAATATTGTTTGACTGTCTTTGTGGGGGGATCAACATCACATCACTCATTGCGAGCAAGATGTATCATTGTGATATCCCTCCACTTGCCTATATATATATATATATATATATATATATATATATATATATATATATATATATATATATATATATATATATATATATATATATGTATCTTTGTTGTGGTTGCAGGGTTGCAGGTACTAAGACACTCATTCCTCTCGAGAAATCGGGTGCAAGCTCCCCTAGCTATATAGGTGCGAGCATGTCTCTTCCCAATGGCAAATATGTGGTTCGGAGGTGTCGATGGTTCTCTACCCACACTCTAGGCCTAGGTTGTCATTGAGTACTTGTCGAGATTCTTGGCGAATTTTTCCATGTCGTGTCAGTCGTCATGATTTGTGAGTATATGGCATGGTGAGTTTGAATATTTAGTTTATTTAAATTGTGGTTTATTGACTATAGTAATAGATTAATTATTTAATCTATTTAATCACGATTTATTGATTATAGTGATGAATTGATTATCTAATTTATTTAATTGGCAATAAATGATTTATTGTGATTGAGTAATTATTGAATAATAATTTATGATTTAATTAGTGGCAATGCTATTTTAATTTATTAAGATTTAGCAATTTTTTATTATTTTATTATTTCTCACGATTGAATTTAAATTAATATTTATTTGGATTATTGAGATTTTATTTAATAATTAATGTCTTTATTTGATTGATTTATTGAGTTATTTAATTATTTCGCTTTATTGATTTTATTTATTTATTGGTGATTTTAACCTTTATTTAATTATTTATTTTGTTTATTTTAATTACTTTATTACTGTGAAAATTCAAGCGATAGTGGATTGGTCGGCACCCACTAATGTGGGTGAGGTGCGCAGTTTCATGGTTTTAGCTGGTTATTGTCATAGATATGTGCAGGATTTCTCTCGGATTGCTCACCCCATTACTTTTCTTCAGAGGAAAGGGAAGAAATTAATTTGATCAGAGTGTTGTGAGGCAGCTTTTAGGACACTTAAGGAGAAGTTGACCAGTGCACCGATTCTTGCAGTTCCAGATCCGTTAGGTGACTTTGTGGTGTGTATTGATGCTTCATTGGAGGGTCTAGGAGAAGTATTGATGCAGAATGGTAGGGTGATAGCCTATGAGTCCCAAAAACTCAAGGATCATGAGTTGAACTACCCCACTCATGATCTTGAGTTAGTGGCAGTAGTAGATGCATTGGTTCTGTAGTGTAGAAATTAGGAATCATCAAAACATAAGTAGATTAATCAAAACACAAGACATGATAATTTAATCAAAAGAACACTCATGAAATGAACCTAATTCCAAAGCACATTCAATAGAGGTATGGAAACAAAGCATCTAAAAGAAAATATCATGCAAACCATATAACAATTCGGATGCTTCTTCCATGCGGCTCCATTGTTGTTCTTTCCTCTTCAATGGGTTTGTGGATCTCACCTACAAGTGCACACACAATTGAAAGCAAAATGCTCAAGACTACTAGAAACGAAAGTTCGGTAGTTTGATAGAAATTCGGGGTTCATGAAGGATTCGAAGGATTCGAAGGGATTGATTGAAGAAAATTATCCAATTTATAGAGAAATTGGATAAATGACAAGATTAGCATGATGCAATTCAAATGGAAATTGCAAATCAATATGACAAAATATGACAAATTATGCACTTTCCATGCACAATTTGATTGATTGACAATTGATGACAAATTATGACACATTCTATGTTCAAATTGATTGATTATCAATTATGACAATTTATGACAAATTGACATGCCATTCCCATAGAATTTAGGAGATGAAATAGGAGGGAAAAGAAATTAGAAATTAAGAAAATAGGAAATTGAAATTGATGACAAATTAGGAATTAGAATTTGATGGAAATTAGAAAATTGGAATTAGTAAATTAGGTAAATTAATTAACAATTTGTCATTTATTAATTAATTTACAAGAGGAAGAATAATTAGCCAACTAAATAAAGATTTAATTGTAACGAGGAAACTTAGGATTAATAAATAATTTAGTAATCCTAAAGGAAGAAATGACACATTAGGTTAAATGAATAAATCATGAAACCCTAGAAGACAAATTAGAAATGCGAAAATGACAATTAGGTCTTGATTGAAGATAATTAATGTCATGATTTTGAATTGATAAATGATCAATGCAACAAAATGATTTGATCGATAAATGCGCCAATTGACGAGGAACAATGACAAATTGATCCAAATTGACATAATTGAGACAGACAATGATCGATGACAAATCGGTCGCAAAATGACAAGATTGACAAAAGGACAAGAATTGACAACAAAATAGATTGCAAGATGACAAGATTGGAAATGACCACGATCGATGACAAATCGATCGCAAAATGACAAGATCGAACAATGACAACGATCGATGACAAATCGATTGCATGATGACAAGATTGAAAAGAGGAAAAAACCCTAATTAGGATTGACGATGTCCAAAATGACAAAAATTGATGATACGATTGATAAGATTGATAATACGATTGACAGGAGGACAAAACCCTAATTAGGGTTGACGATGTCCAAAATGATGACAAATTAGCATGCACATTGATGCGACAGGATAAGATTGATCAAAATCATGATTGGATAGTGTTGTCAACAAGACCAAATTTGAGAGCGAGACGAATGAAGAATGTAGAAGAATGACTCGATGTTCGCAAATGATAAAAATCAAGTGTGTGACATAGGAGAAATGTTAATGCGACGCAAAAACCTAAAATGAGGCAATGCGCAATTGTTAAAGTATGATCCCGCAAGTGTTGACCATTTTTAGGTGTCTACAGGTTCATTGGAGGCATTTTCTCTTAGAGCATAAGTTTGAGCTATGCATGAATCACTGTAGTTTACAGTATATATTTACGTACCAAATCTGAATGCTAGGCAAAGGTGTTGGATGGAGTTCTTGTGTGAGTATGACTTCTAGGTGAAGTTCATCCAGGATAAGGAGAATGGGGTATTAGATGCACTAAACTATAGGAGACGTGAGTTATCAATAGTGACTTTGGAGGTGGATTTGAGGAGTCGCATTCTTAGTGCACTACTAGCAAATACATGGTTCCAGGAGGTTAACTCAAAGATAGCATCAGATAGAGTCTTGGAGGGAAGATATATAGGTTATTCAGTGGAAAGAGATGGCATTATTAGACACATGGGACACATTTATGTTTCACCATCTGATGGACTTCAGAAATTAATCATGACAGAGGCCCATCGTGCACCTTACTCAACACATCCTAGTTTCAAGAAGATGCACGCAGACTTGAGACAACTTTACTTTTGGGCAAGAATGAGGAGAGGCATAGCAGATTTTGTGTCATGTTGTCTTGAGTGTCAGTGGGCTAAGGTAGAGCACCGACATCTAGCAGGATTTTTGTAGTCACATGCAGTCCTGGAGTGGAAATGGGACATCATTTCCATGGATTTTATAGTTGGATTGCCTATTTATTCTCATCAACGTGATGCCATTATGGTAACCATTGATTGGTTGACCAAGGTTGCACACTTTTCACCAGTTAGACCCTCATACATAGTAGTCATAGTGGCACACATCTTTGTCAAAGACATCGTTAGGTTGCATGGTATTCCATGTAAGATCATATCAGATAGAGATCATGTGTTCACTTCTGCGTTCTAGATAGCACTATGACATGATTTGGGGACTCAGCTGAACTATAGTATAACTTATCACTCGGAGACGGATGGTCAGACAGAGCGAGTGAATTGGGTTTTGGAGGATATGTTGAGATGTATGTTATAGATCAAAAGTCCAGATGGGAGGATTACTTATACTTAGTGGATTTTGCCTATAATAATAGATACCATAGCTCCATTGGTATGTCTCCCTACCAGGCTTTATATGGGAGACCATGTCATACTCCACTTAGTTGGGACATGTTAGAAGATAGGGTACACATTGGTTCAGAGATGCTATAGAATATGGAGGAGCAAGTTACCCGTATCAAAGAGCATTTAACACCTACACAGTATAGACAGAAGAAATGTGTAGATGCTCATAGGGTAGATAGACAGTTTTAGTTGGTGATAGGGTATTCTTACGAGTTGGCGCATGAAAGAGTCTGATCCATTATGGAAAAGGCTTTAAGTTGGCACCTCGGTTTGTAGGACCATTTCAGATCTTAGAGAGGTTTGGTCTTGTAGCTTATCGCCTTGAAGTGTCTCCTAGATTGTCCGACATCCATGATGTATTTCATGTATCTGTTTTGAGACTATACCATCCTGAGATATCGCATGTTCTCGATTGGAATGCCTTGCAAGTTGAGGATGGGTCGCTTTCTTTGGAGCCTGTGTGCATTCTTCAATGCAAAGAGATGTCCCTCTGATGTTGGGGAATAGAGCAGGTAAGGGTCTAGTGGGACCCGAATGATGATACATTAGCTACTTGGGAGGATGCAGTGCGGATGAGAGAGTTGTACCCCTACTTGTTCTCGAGCTTTCATGAGTAAGCCTAGGCAAGGGGGGGAGGATGTAGTGCCCACTCTTGAGAAGACTCTTGTTTCATTTTAGATTGACTTGATCGGACCTTTACTTTGTGCGATGGATATGCTAGATATGATTTGACTTATGTGATGCATGGATATTGATTATGACTATTTACGTTTCTCAGTTGATGATTTTGATGATAGACATTACATGATCTTATAATATTGATGTTGTTGGTTTTGCTCATGACTAGATATGATTTCTAGATGGTTAGTAATAGAATTTTGGTTATCATCTGCTTTGATTGATTTTATGGATCATGCCTCATTATGGAATGAATATACTAACCCTATTTTGATTTTCTTATCATGTGATGTTTCATGAGTTATATGTTCATTGTATGGATATTGTTTGACTGTCTTTGTGGGGGGGTCAACGTCACATCACTCATTGTGAGAAGGATGTTCCATTGCGATATCCCTCCACTTGCCTATTTTTTGTATATATATATATGCGCATGTATCTTTGTTGTGGTTGCAGGGTTGCGGGTACTAAGACATTCATTTGTCCTGGAAAACCGGGTGCGAGCTCCTCTGGCTTTACAGGTGTGACTGTGTCTCTTCTCGATGGCAAATATGTGGTTCAAAGGTGTCATCGGTTCCCCACCCACACTCTATGTCTAGGTTGTCATTGAGTACTTGTTGCCAATCTTGGCGAATTTCGCCATATCGTGTCGACCGTCATGATTTGTGAGTATATGGCATGGTGAGTTTAATTATTTAGTTTATTTAATTTATTTAAATTGTGGTTTAATGACTATAGGAATAGATTAATTATTAATCTATTTAACCACGATTTATTGATTATAGTGATGAATTGATTGTCTAATTTATTTAACTGGCGATAAATGATTTATTGTGATTGAGAAATTTTTTAATAATAATCTATGATTTTATTAGTGGTAGTGTTATTTTAATTAATTAAGATTTGACTATTTTTTATTATTTAACTATTTCTCGCGATTGAATTTAAATTAATATTTATTTGGATTAATGAGATTTTATTTAATAATTAATGTCTTTAGTTGATTGATTTATTCAGTTATTTAATTATTCCGCTTTATTGATTTTATTTATTATTGGTGATTTTAACCTTTATTTAATTATTTGTTTTGTTTATTTTAATTACTTTATTTTTTAATGTTGAAATTTAATCTATTTAATTATTATGGGTTTGATTATTTAAATATTTTTTATTAATAGCAACATTTTAAATAACTAGAAATAATAATAATAAGGTAAATAACAAAAAATTACCCTATTTATTATATAATAATGTCGTAATAACATTTTGGTTATTATTACGTTTATGAGAATAATATACTTTTACTTGTATTTTTATTTCGATTTGATTTTTGAAATCCCATAAAATAAATGGGAAAAATAAATTTATTTTATTGCCATAGTTGAAGGGGAAATATTTTTAAAATGAAACATTTTCATTGGTTGATTGGATAGCTAGGGTTTCAATGTATTTTTCTTTTGGATTTAAAATCTTGTCGTGAAAAGCATTTTTGGATCCTTCTGCAAATTGTTCTTCTGCACTCATTTTTGGTCTGGCTAACACTTTGGCTATTTGTGGTTTTTTTCTACAAGCTTGGTTTTGAAATTGGGTGAAGTTGTTGCTAGAAGGAGTGAGCAAGTTCTCCATCAGAGATTTCTCTTCCATCACTCAGGGAAGAGGTTGGTTCTTGTTATTCATTCTTCTTTCATGTCTCTTTCTTCAATTTTGGAACCCTGTGTGTATTCTTTGTGACTGTAAGGTATATGTTTTGTAATGTAAATTGAAATTAATTGGAGGTGTTATTATTTTAATGATATTTGGAAAGAATTTTGTGTATGAAATATGCATTTCGTTATATTTTCTCTGTTCACGATTGGAATTAAAAGAATTATATGGTTTGGGGTTTCTTTCTATTGCTTGTATTCAGTAATCATGATAATTATTTGTTATTTTAGATCCCTTGTTATTGTATTTATAAAAACTTTATTATTTTGGAGGATTCAATGTATTTTACATTATCCATATTCTGGATTGGGGTTGTATCCCCATGGTTATCCCTTCCCCGTTATTCTCTTCTTCTTTTTTATGTTTGAATAACCCATATCATGGGTTTGGTGCTAGCACCACCCACGTCATGGTGGATGTTGTTGTGCCACCCATGTTGTGGTGGTGCTAGAACCCTCCCCACGGCATGGTGGGTGCAATAGCACCACCCATGTTGTGGTGGTGTATAGCACCCTCCCCACAGCATTGGTGCATAGTACCCTCCCCATAACATGGTGGGTGCAACAACACCACCCATGTTGTGGTGGTGCTAGCACCACCCACGACATGGTTGGTGCACTGCACCACCAATGCCGTGGTGGTGCATAGCACCACTCATGGCTTGGCGGTGCAACACCACCACCATGACGTGGTGGTGTCTAGCACCACCCATGACATGGTGGGTGCAGCACCACCACCATTAATGTGGTGGGTGCACTGCACCACCCATGTCATGGTGGGTGCACAACATAGCAGCAACAACACCATTTTGGTGTTGGGATGGTTATCTAGTTTCGCTTGTTGTTTGGAATTTTCCATATTCAAATGGAGTTAAACACCCATTCAATGGGTTTGATATATTCGTTATTCATAATTAGTGTGCTAGGCAGTTTTATGTATATATATACTTAGTAATTCGAATTTTGTAATGTAATTTTTTATTTGATATTTTTATGTTTCTGAGCATATGAGTCCATGTAATGGTTGTGTTCAAGTTTAGTTGCTGGAATATTAATTCAGTAAGAATTTGGGGTGAATCCTGCGAGTTATAGTATGGGCCAAGAATAATCTAAATGTTGCCCCATCTTATTCTTTTTGTATTCATTTGTGGAAGTCATTTCTACACCATGTGTTATGTTGCATTTTGGTACCAGAGGCCATCTTGCTTATGTTGTATTTCAGATTGATCTCAGTGTCATTTTTTTATGCCACCACCCGAATGTGAGATTTTAATGTTATTTTGAGTTGTCTCATGATGTTTTTTCATGAGAATTTGGTTTGTTTATGCTACTAATTTTATGACAACAAGTGTGAAGACCTTGTTGGGTTATCTTTAATTTGGTTGCAGCAGTGTTACAACTTGGTTTATGTACTTTTTGGTCAAGAGGCTCATCCATTCTTATATGTTGATGTTTGAATTTCGTGAGAATGTGTCTATGCATGGTTTGATATTGTATGATGCCTTTTTTTAGATTTACTTATTTAACTCAAAGCCTCTTGTAATGTTGTTTATGGGTCCATGTAAGGGAGTGGGCTCCTTTGCGACACTCGGGGTCACGAGAGATGGACTATCATGAGGTTCCTTGTAAGGATGCATGAAGTCCAGACCTCTTGGACGTAAGGGAGTTTACCTTGTTTTAATCAAGTGATAACTAATGAATGAATGGGAATGGGTAGATAGTCAATTATTAAGATAATAATTAATAGTGCATCATGACTCTGTCCTAGGGAGGATGTTTTAGGCTAAGCATGAGAAGACCATGGAGACGGTAATCCAATCTCCCTTGGTCTCTCAAAGGTTGAGATGGCTCCGCATATCCTTAGGCAAGAGCCTTGTGTTTAGTATGACATGTGATGACAATCCCTTGTACATGTGTTTCCCTTGTGTCTTACATTCGCATATATGTCGACGTTGTGTCGGCCTCTAGGAGTTACTTTGGTTGTTGATTGCTTGGGTGTTTAGTTCATGTGTATGGAAGTCTTTCTTGGTGTTAGTCCCTTTGGTCTTAAGTGTCAACCTAGGTGTAGATGTGTTGGAACCTAGCGATATCTCCTAGCTCGGGGGTGGTTCCTTGTAGGTTCCATATTGGTCGGGTGGTTGGAGCTTTTTTCCATTGGGTTTTTTTTCCCTTCTTGTTGTTGTGCTTCTTGTGCGTGGACTTGGATCTTTCTTCATGATGGCTATGGATTCTAAGGAGAAGATTTATGTACTAAAACTTCATGTTATATGAGTTGTAAAGTTATGTATAGTGTAGAGACATTTGAAAGGATGAGTAAATCTCATGACCATGTGGACTATGTAATAGTAGCAGGAAGTGTATCCATGATTATACATTAGACTTAGGCAATCAATGGAGTTCTTCATATGATATTTTTATGTAATGGTTCATATGTATCATTGATTTAGGAATGGTTATGCCACTTTTGGACTGCATCATAAACATGTGAAAAGAGTATAGACTCTTGGTTATTTCACCTTTTGGACAGCATTGTAAACATGTGTAAAGACTTGAACACTTGAGTTGAAATTGTCATGCTTATGCTGTAATGTACTTAGTAAGTTGTATCTTATGTCTTCATAATGGAAATAGCCTTGGATCAACAAATTAAACATTTATGTGACATTATCATGACATGTAATGGATATATATACATATAGTTAGACCCATGTTGCAATGAAGAAAAGATGTATTCGTTTACTTTCATCATGTTATGCTCAAAACTATGAAAGGAACCTTTGTATTGGAATGAGGTATTTTCATGTATATGTGGATGCAATATAATTAGATGTTAGATCTTGACTATGAGACTCTAAAACTTGTGTAATGACTATTAAACAAGACCTCATTAAGCCATTAATGATAAAGGTGGAAAACATGTCATAGATAATAAAGACATTAGTTAGCATCATAGAAACTAAATTAGCCAAGGGGCTGGGAATTACAAAAAGACTTAGAAGATTAACTACATTAAGGGTTATAAATGATTATAGACTCGTGAGTATGGTGGAAACAATTAAACAATCAATGTGTAGACAATGTCAATGTTCATAAGGAAGTATAGATAAGCTAGTATTCATGCATTTTATGGCAGAAATAGATTGAATGGCATATAAGTAATGCATTATGTGTATGGGCAGAAATAGTTTAGTTAACATCATGGTAGTATTAGGTTGTATGGCATTTGAGTGATACATTTTCATGTGGGAAGCAATTGAAACATTATGATACTGGTAGTAGGAGCTCTTCCTTTGCATGATAAGGCATAAGCATTTAGTAGCATGCATGTTGTAGGATGAGAGTTAGTGGTGATGCATTGCATGGTGTGTTAGATAATCTAGTGGATGCATTATAATCATGTAGGTATAGAATGTGTAATCATAAGTAGTGTGCATATGATAGAAGCTTTTCATCTAATGTCATGCACTAGAAAGAGTATGAAGTGGCAATGCATTAGGTAGGCTAAGGCATGTAGACTTGTAAAATTGAATGGTTTAGGCTCCTAGAAGGAGCTAGTGTATAGAGAGGTTAATTTCATATGTAGTTATGTAGTTGCTAAGCATTATGGATAGTAGAATGCATTAGAGATTAGAGGGAAGCCTATGTAGCATACCCTTATGTGGAGACATTATGATAGCTAAATCATTAAGTGCATGCATGCATTGCCATGATGATTGTAAATCTAACGCATGGATTAGGATTCATATAGTATGGAATTAAAGTAGTGACGTCAATATGTCCTAGGGAGCTATATGTGACCATGTAATCATGTTTCCTCTTATGTCAAGAACATAAATAGACAATCAATGTTTAAGATTCGTCACTAAGATAAGATTAAGTGAACTAATTTCTTAATCACATAGCCTAGAGTATGTATAATGGAAACTTAATTAGTAAACAAACAAAAAATTACTTCATTTCCAGGTTGTTAGTGAAAGTTCCCTAGGGTTTTTTGGCGGGCACTACATAGTTTGTTATCAGAGCATAACTCACGAATTCCGGGTTCTACACTGGGTACTCTGGTTATGCGTGATCCCATTATGCTAGTTAGATGTTTAGCATGGGATAGCCTAGTGGCTTTATCCCTTCTATTTATTTGTTGTAATTCCTAGTTCAATGGCTTATATTGTTCCCTTGCATCTTGTCTAGTTAGGATGTCTGCTAGGTGTAGAGGACGTGGACGTGATCTTGGCAGTCACATGGGGACTCATAGGAATCCTCGCCCTAAGGTTTCAGAGGAGTCACATCACAATGAGCTGCACTAGGAGCATCTTGGTGGTGAGGTGATACTATAGTTAGAGGGTAGTGTTACAAGAGCTTCTTGGTCATTTAGGGCCAAGGAAGGAGGAGGATAGATAGGATGAGGATAGATAGGGTGAAGATAGATAGGAGGAGTCACACCAATCCGAGCATTAGGAGAGAGAGAGAGAGAGAGAAATCACGTTCTCCTAGGAGGAGATAGTAGTCAGTCATATGAGAGATTTATTGAGAGCTCATCCTCCCACCTTTAATGGTTCACGTACTGATTTGGAGGCAGAGACTTGGTTACTAGACTTGAGTCAATGTTTTTCTATGCATTTGTATAGTAGTAACACCAAGGCTAGGTGTCTCATTATGCACCTACACAACTTTTCTTCCACATGGTGGCATACTGAGGAGAGGAAGCTATAGTTGGACATTACTACAATTACATGGGAGTTGTTTCTAGAGCATTTCCAAACTAGATTCCTTTTAGAGTTGTGGAGGCAGCATAAGGTTGATGTGTTCCACAACCTGAGGCAGAATAGGATGACAGTAGATGAGTATAAGCAGAAGTTATTTGATCTTAGACAATATGCAGGGATAGTAGAGGATGAGGTGATTCTCGTACAAAACTTTGTGTGGGAACTCAGAGACTACATTGGCAGGGAGGTTTGTATGCACGAACCTAAGACTTTAGAGGTCGTCATAGAGAAGGCGAGGATTGCAGAGGAGAATCACTCTTCGAGTACAAGAGGTACTAGAGGAGGGTAGGTAGCTAGTGCTCCAGTTATAGGTACAACTATTAGATGTTCTTAGGAGTAGTCTGTAAGTGTGGCTAGGAGCCACCCCACCTCTTTCCGTAGTAGCCAACAATTTAAGAGGAGACAGTCATAGGGTCAGAATTTTGTGAGAGGTGCTAGATTTTTGGCTGATAGAAGTTGTAGACATCAACAACATAATAGGAGACCTGCTCCTTCTCATCCATCTCAAATTTCACAACCAACCTCTAGTAGAGGCAGTGTTTAGCAGTTGAGTGCTACATCGGGTAGTAGGGTACATGATAGGAGAGGATGTCTCACATGTGGATAGCAGGGACACATAGTAGTTCATTGTCCTCAGCATATATCATAGACATCATGATAGTAGAGGGTAGCACCATTAGAGCTCACTATTGGAGATTCAGGTAGGTCTCACTAAGTATTTGTAGTGGTAAATAACCATCAAGTCATGCACCAGGCCCCAGTTGTGGAGACATCAGGTGTGATAGGTGGTACCCTTTGTTCCATGTTATTTGATTCAGGAGAATCAGATTCATTTATTTCTTCTTATTTGGTAGAGAGATGTGGGCTTGCTATGACAAAGCAGGATGATAGGTGGCAGGTAGGGCTAGCCACAGGAGCCAGAGCCATAGAGGATTCCCTTGTACTTAGGTGTCCTCTAGTATTGGGATATTTTTATACCTTAGTGGATCTACGTATTATTCCCTTGGGTTCCTACGACATGGTTCTTGGAATGGATTGGCTTGGGTTACACAAGGAATAGATAGATTGTAGGAGCAAGAGGGTGCAGTGTGTAGATGACAGCGGGAAGAGTGTGGATATTGTAGGCATTTAGAAGCCTATCTCTCTTTGCATGATTTCCGCCATACAGATGAAAAGATGTGATCGTAAGGGTTGTCAGATTTTTGCAGTTACGTTGAGGGATGTGGATGAGGAGATTATTACAAAGGATTTATTGCAGGAGCATCCTATCCTTTAGGAGTTCGCAGATGTATTCCCCACTAAGGTTCTAGGTATGCCTCCATAGTGAGATATATATTTTAGGATTGATCTTTTGTTAGGAGCTGAGCCTATCTCTAGGGCTCCGTACAAGATGACCACTTAGGAGTTGAGTGAGTTGAGAGTTCATCTTGAGGAGTTGTTAGAAAGGGGATGAATCTATCCTAGTGTATCCTTGTGGGGTGCACCAGTGTTATCTGTGAAGAAGAAGGATGGTTCTCTCTAATTGTGCATTGATTATAGACAACTGAATAAGGTGACGATGAAGAATAAGTACCCCTTGACTCATATACATGACTTATTTGAGTAGATTAAGGATGCAAAGGTCTTTACTTAAATTGACCTTAAGTCTAGATATCATCAGTTAAGGATCCATGAGGCAGATATATATTGTACAACTTTTTGCACTAGGTATGGGCACTATGAGTTTACAGTTGTGCCATTCGGTCTCATGAATGCACCATCTATCTTCATAAGCCTGATGAATGGTGTGTTCAGGACATACTTGGATAGATTTGTGCTGGTTTTCTTGGATGACATTTTAATTTATTATGGGTCAGTGGAGGAGCATGAGGATCATGTTAGATAGGTCTTGCAGTGTCGTAGGGAGAATCAGCTATATGCCAATCTGGCGAAGTGAGAGTTTTTTTGGTCAGAAGTCAGATACTTGGGCCATGTCATTTCTAGAGAGGGTATCACAGTTGATCCCTTGAAAATTCAAGCGATAGTGGATTGGCCGACACCCACTAATATGGGTGAGGTGCGCAGTTTCATGGATTTAGATGGTTATTACCATAGATATGTGCAGGATTTCTCTCGAATCTCTTACCCCATTACTTTTCTTCAGAGGAAAGGGAAGAAAATCATTTGGTTAGAGAATTGTTAGGCAACCTTTAGGAAACTTAAGGAGAAGTTGACCAGTGCAGTGGTTCTTGCAGTTTCAAATCCCTTAGGTGACTTTGTGGTGTATACTGATGCTTCATTTGAGGGTCTAGGAGCATTATTGATGCAGAATGCTAGCTCGTGATAGCCTATGAGTTGTGAAAAATCAAGGATCATGAGTTGAACTACCCCACTCATGATCTTGAGTTAGTGGCAGTAGTACATGCATTGGTTCATTAGAGGCATTTTCTCTGAGGGAACTGGTTCAAGCTGCACATGGATCACCGCAGTTTACAGTATATATTTACACATATGAATATGAATGCTAGGCCAAGGCCTTGGATGGAGTTCTTGTGTGAGTATGACTTCAAGGTGAAGTTCATCTAGGGTAAGGAGAATATGGTAGCTAATGCACTGAGCCGCAGGAGACATGAGTTATCAACAGTGACTTTGGAGGTGGATTTGAGGACTCACATTCTTAGTGCACTACCAGCAAATACATGGTACCAAGAGGTTAGCTCAGAGATAGCATCGAGTAGAGCCTTGGAGGGCAGATATACAGGCTAATTAGTAGACACATATGGCATTCTTAGACACATGGTATGCATTTATGTTTCGCCATCCAATGGACCAAAAATTGATCATGATAGAGGCCCATCGTGTACCTTACTTGACACATCCTGGTGTCAAGAAGATGCACGCAAACTTGAGACAACTTTACTTTTGGGTAGGAATGAGGAGAGACATATGTTAGATAGTTCAAATAACTGAAAGACAACTGAGAGGGGGTTGAATCAGTTGTCACAGATTACCAAAACATTTATCAATTAAAAACTTTAATACCGGAACCCAAAACATTAATACTAGAATAGTAGTTAAACCAATTAAGCATAAACAATAATTAGAGAATAAATAGCATCCACATGACACCAAGATTTATATGTGGAAAACTCGATAAAGGGAAAAACCATGGTGAGAAGCCTACCCACAGTTATATAATACTTTTGCAGTAAGTATATGAATTACAATTGAAGGGCCTGCACTTGCACGAAAGCCAACAGCCTAAAGTGCACTGCTCATCACAAAAGGAGTCTCACTGACTACATAGAAATCCAAACAACAATCCAAAAGAATGAATGAACTGCAAAGATAGCATCTCATATGCCTGAGTACAGTTTCGGTTAAGATCAATACCGGAGGACTAAATACTCTTACATAAACCCAATTTGATCTCCAATGATCAACCAAATCCTTTGCCTGAATGATATTACATTACTCACACATTACATATCCATATCACATTCCCTAACCATATGGCATCATGATCTACAATGAGATCTTACATCATATATATATAAACCCTTGACCATAAATAATCAGGCCAGCCACTAGACAATTAACCAACTAGATAATTACAAAACATGTTAGTTTTACACCAAACAAACAATATCCAACACCTAAGACATCCTAGAAACATATCGAGAGGACCTATCCACACGTTACATTAAGCCGGTTCATAACCTAGATCAACCGGGACCCAATATAGGTCCACATGCTAAATAAATGATCTCCACCCACCAAGTCTTGAACATGATCACCATCAGCATCCTGAAACTCCACCAAAAGTTGAACCAACACCACTTATGCATATCATCAAAGATCTTCAGCAAAGCTCTGCTGGTGAAACCCTCACCAGAACCTCAAACCAAGCTTTCAAGCAATTAGGATAGCATCTAATCACCAGACCAAATCAAACTAAATGAATATGAACATGAGTATCATGAATAAGCCAATTCCATAACCAAATCATACCAGAGCATATTGGATCATGTCGTATCCAAACCAATCCAGAAATTACTCAACCTACTAGGACCAGAAGAGTATCGTTAAAGAATCCAAAAGAGCTAGTGTTGACATCAATGATAAAACATCAATGTAACACATAATCAATTCCTCCAAATGGCCAACAATCTCCCTCATTGGAATTGATGGCAACACTAGATGTTAAAAAACATCTAAGTACCAAGAAATGCCAAACAAGTCTCCCCCAATGGAAGATAGCGAACAATCTCCCACATAAAGATATAGCAATGAAATTTTGAAACAAAGACCAAACTCTCGCAGTGAATGATATCTCTGTAAAGCTCTGAATTACACATATCTCTCCCTAATGTATACAATTCTTTTTCAAATCAATATCTCTCCCCCTTTGACATCAATGCCAAAAGTCTAACATAAATATCAAAGAAAAAAAAATTGAATCACAAAGCTAATTACTCCCCCTGAGCAGTAGCATCCCCACATCAATGCCGGAATGAATAATATCTCTCATAATACATACTGGACTGATGCCAAAACACATCAATCAGTTTTCTACTGGAGGGGCAAAAACCCCTAACCTATCTCTCTGGTAATCAAATGATTCTTTAGGTAAAGGTTTAGTGAAAATATTTGCAATCTTCTCTTTAGTGTTCACATAAACCAGTCTAACTTCATTTTCTTCCACCTTATCCTTCAAAAAGTTATACTTGATAGATATGTGCTTTTTCTTAGAGTGAAATACCAGATTCTTTGATATATCAATAGCAACAGAGTTATCATAGTGAATAACTATTGGTCTCGTGCAATGTACTTTGATATCCTTCAACATTTGCTTTATCCATAGAACCTCTATATAGTTAGTAGCAACAGCAACATACTCAGCTTCAACAGTAGATAAAGAAGTACATGATTGTTTCTTGTTGGTCCATGAAACCAACTTATTTCCAAGAAAGAAAGCTCCACCAGAAGTACTTTTTTGGTCATCAACATCTCCAGCCCAATCACCATCTATATATGCACATAAAGTAAAGTCATCATCCTCAAGGTACCATAAACCATATTTAGATGTGCTTTACAAGTATCTAAAAATCCTTTTCACCTCCCTCTCATGATTTTCTATAGAATAACTATGAAATCTAGATGCAATACAAACAACATTCATTATGTCAACCCTAGTTTGATTCAAATAAAGAAGGCCTCCAATCATATATTTGTATCTTGTAGGATTAACCGGTGCAGAAACATATTTCCTTGTCAATTTCTCACTTGTAACCATAGGAGTACTTACTAGTTTAGAATCTCCCATACCAAATTTCTTCAACAATTCCCTAGAATACTTAGTTTGACAGATGAAAATACGTTTATCAATCTGAGTAATCTGCAAACCTAAGAAAAATTTCATTTCCCCAATCATAGACATTTCAAATTCCTTCTCCATATTCTTAGAAAATTCCATGCACAACTTATCTCAACAAATACTTTAATAATCAGTAAATCATCATCAGTGATCTTATAATATAAATTATTGTCAGCATTACCCTTAGTAAAACCAAGCTTCAAAAGATATTTATCCAACCTTGCATACCAAACTCTCGGTGCCTATTTCAATCCATATAAATCTTTTCTTATCTTGCAAACCATTTTTTATCATCTGATAGTGAAAAACCATCAGGTTTCTTTATGTAAACTTCTTCATCAAGATCCCCATTCAAAAATGCACACTTAACATCCATCTGATAAAACTCATCATCTTCTCTCTTCATATCATCCAATTCCTTTGCATATAAATATTTCCAATCTTGCTTACCGGTTGTGGATGCAGATACATGAAAAGAAGGTTCAGTCTTCATAGCTCCAGAAGGTCCAAATTCTTCAAGCTCAAAAGCAGATAATTTCCTAACCAAGGTATCTATGTTGATAGATGTATTAGTCATTGTTCTCAACTCATTAATAGCAGTAGCCTTCATCTTGTAAGCCGATGGTAGGGCTCTCAGAACTTTAAAAAACAATTTCATCTTCACTTAGAGTTCCACCATAATATTGAATTCCCATAACAATCTCATTTAGCATTTCCATGAATGCAGTAATCCTTTCATCTTCTTCCATCTTCATATTCTCATATCTCACCCGGTAGCCATCAAGTTTAGCAATCTTCATAGTAGGGTCACCTTCATTAAGAGTCTTCAAATTATCCCATATAGCCTTTCTAGATGATTTGTCAATTAATCCCATTATTTGTTGATAAGAAAGTGCACACAAGAGGGTTTCTCTTGCTCTACAATCATTCTCAATCTCCTTATCCAGGTTTGTCAGAGGAGGGTCGCTAGATGCCAGATTATGAGGTGTAACACCATTCTGTGTGATCTGCCAAATCTCCTTGCCAAGACATCTCAGATGAGTCTCCATCTGAATCTTCCATACTATGTAATTTGTTCCATTAAGCCTAGGAATATCTCTCCGAAAGATAGCTCCAGATGAACTGGATTAACTTGAACTGTTAATTGCCATAGGATCTTCCTCAAGTGGTTAACGTTTGTGCGGAGAGGACCAAAGATCCGATACCAATTGTTAGATAGTTCAAATAACTGGAAGACAACTGAGAGGGGGGGTGAATCAGTTGTCACATATTACTAGTACATTTATCAATTAAAAACTTTAATACCAGAACCCAAAACATTAATACCGGAATGCTTAAACCAACTACTGAAATATAAGTTAAACCAATTAAGCATAAACAATAATTAGAGAATAAATACCATCCACATGACACCAAGATTTACACGTGGAAAACCCGGTAGAGGGAAAAATCACAGTGGGAAGCCTACCCACATTTAGATAATACTTCTACAGTAAGTAAATGAATTACAATTGAGGGGCCTGCACTTGCATGAAGGCCAAAATCCTAGAGTGCACTGATCATCACAAAAGGAGTCTCATTGACTACATAGAAATCCAAACAACAATCTGGAAGAATGAATGAACTGCAAAGATAGCATCTTCTATGTCTGAGTATAGTTTCAGTTAAGCTCAATACCGGAGGACTAAATCCTCTTACATAAACCCAATTAGATCTCCAATGATTGACCAAATCCTCTACCTAAATGATATTACCTTATTTGCACATTACATCCATATCCCATTCTCTGACCATATGCCATCATGATCTACAATGAGATCTTACATCATATATATACAAACTCTTGACCATAAACAATTTGGTCGGCTACCAGACAATTAACCAATTACATAATTACAAAACATGTCGGTCTTAGGCCAAACAAACAATATCCAACACCTAAGACATCACGAAAACACATCGAAAGGACCTATCCACACGTTACATTAAGCCGGTCCATAACCTAGATCAACCAGGACCCAATATAGGTCCACATGCTAAAGCAATGATCTCCACCTGCCAAGTATTGAATATGATCACCATCAGCATCCTGAAACTCCACCAAAATCTACACCAACACCACTTATGCATATCATCAAAGATCTTCATCAAAGCTCTGCCGGTGAAACCCTCACCGAAACCTCAAACCAAGCTTCCAAGCAATCAGGATAGTATCTGATCACCAAACCAAAACCAACTGAATTAATATGAACATGAGTATCATGAATAAGCCAATTCCATAACCAAATCATACCAGAGCATACTGGATAATGTCATATCCAAACAAATCCATAAATTACTCAGCCTACAGGGACCAGAAGAGTGCAGGTAGAGCATCCAAAACAACTAGTGTTGACATCAATGACAAAACATCAATGCAACACATAATCAATTCCTCCAAATTTCCAAAAACATGAAATATTTTGTGTCATGTTGTCTTGAGTGTTAGTAGGTTAAGGTAGAATGCTGACATCCGATAGGATTTTTGCAATCACATGCAGTCCCGAAGTGGAAATATGAAGCAGTCACCGATGAGGAGGGACCTCAAAGAGATCAATTCGGACCGGTCAACAAGAGTAAACACAAAGATATGATAGAGGCAATCTAGAATAGATTGTTTTAATTCATAAAAATTGTTTACATCCAACTGGTAACAACTGGATTATAGCATACCGGCTCACAGGCCTAGTAGAACATACAGAATAGGTCACAACCGGGACCTTGAATCTTAAGATCTATCTTCTATGCACAATATAGCTACTTGATTCTTCTCCTTATTACATTCGAATGTACAATTACAATTATATATATAGATCTCAATGATCAAGTTGGCCTAAAAAGATTGAAACTCGAAGAACAAGACCTAACGTGTAAAATAACAAGGTCGGCCTCTGCCAGGAGATTCCTTTGAAAAATCCAAAGAATGAAACATAGATCATGGGAAAAGGTCAAACACACACCAAGGAACATTGGAATCAACACCCAAGGCTCTGCAAGCTTTAGAAGGGGTTCTGGTAGATCACCAAAATAGGTCCAAGCAACCAGTAACAAGAACTGTTAACTAGTAAAAGGAAAATACCAAGGAAACTGATAGCGATATCTTGTCGAAAAATGATCCAAATGCGATGTAGTCTAGAAATAAGAAAGATGATTAAGTCTTCAAGTAGAATAAAAAACCACAAGATCTGGTGAGCCAAAACTGGAACACACCGAAAGGAAAACTGAAACTGCAAACAAAAAGCAAAATAGAAAGAAAATGTTTTTGGTTGATGCAAGATTTCTCTAAACCAGGGATGCTTCTGCATCAGACATCCGGGGTTATAGAAAAAGTGAGCCTCTCACTTTTCCAAGGTTAGAGGGAAACAAAGGCATCCTACCTCTTCCTAAGAAATCCAAGATGAATCTTCAACTAGTCTATCATTCCACTTCACAAGATAATCAAATAATCAATCACCGAAAGTCTCCTAAAATCATTGTATGAGTGTCAATTGCCAACACCCTTATGACACCATTTGACCCATTAGGACAATATGATGTCCTAATGGGTCATATGGTTTCCTAAGAGGTCATATGGTGTTATAACACATGTGTGGGCCCTTAGAACCCCATATGACCCCTTAGGAAACCATATGACCCTTGAGGACACCATATGGCCCCTCACTTGCAGTACACTTGTAGTCTCCTTCCATCCCTTCCTCCCTCTCACTCAATCTCTCTCTATATCTCCCCCACTCCCTATCTCTCTTTCTCCCTCTCAGGTGTCTCTATTCCATTATTTCTTTGTCTCCATCCCCATCTCTCTCTATCTCTAACTCTCTCTCCATCTCTCTTCCTCTCCCTTTCTTTATCTCATAAGTTTCTCTCTCTTAGCCTCTATCTCTCTATCTCACTCTCCTCCTCTCTCAAGTGTATCTCTCTTCCATTCTCTCCCTCTCTCCCTTTCTCATTATCTCTCTTTCTCACTCTCTCCATCTCTCCATCTCTTCACCTCTCTCTCTCTAGTCTCTTGTACTCTCCTTCCATCCCTTCCTCCCTCTCACTCAAGCTCTCTCTATCACTCTCTATCTCTTTCTCTCTCTCTCACCATCCCTCCCTCCACCTCTTAGGTATCTCTCTCTCTTTCTCTCTCTCTCTCTCTCTCTCTCTCTCTCTCTAGTCTCTCATATTCTCCTTTCATCCCTTCCTCTTAATCAAGCTCTCTCTATCTCTCCCTCTCTCTAGCTCTTCCCTCTCCCTCACTTCCTCCCACTTTTTCCCTCTCTCCTCTCTCTCCCTCTCCCATCCTATCTCTTCCCTCTTCTTCTCTCCCTCCCATTGTTTCCCTCCCCCCTCTCACTCTCCCTCCCCCATCCTATCTCTTCCCTCTCCCTCTCTCCCTCACATTCTCTCCCTCCCATTGTTTCTCTCCCCCCTCTTTCCATCCCCCTCTCTCTCTCCCCATTTGTTGAATCTTAAAAATGTTCATAGACAGCATTTGGCTAGCACCAAATTTGGTGCACGCCATATGGCCTGCCCTGGAAAAATGGTAAAAAGGGACATTGGACCCATGAGTTTGCCCCACTTTCTCTGGTTTTGTCCACTATTTTATCTGATAATGATAAATATGTTGGCAATAGTGACTTTTTGTTGTCATTGATGTCAACATTGTGCTCGGGTTGGATATGGTTCTTTCCTGGTTGGTTGCTACTATCCCGCTTGGACCTGTTCCGGTTAGACTTGGTTTTGGCCTGTTTTTTATCCATTATGATCAGATCGTTAGTTTTAGTTTTAGATGGTTATTTAGGATAGTTATATTCTTGTCACATTCATTTGGTTCATGATTTGGTGCTCCATAAGCTATTGTGAAGCAGTCACCAGTGAGGATGGACCTCAAAGAGATCAATCCGGATCGGTCAGCAAGAGTAAACACAACGAAAACACAAAGATGTGATGGAGGAAATGCAGAACAGATTATTTTAATTTATGAAAATTGATTACATCCAACCAGTAACAACTGGATTATAGCATATCATCTCACAAGCCTAGTAGAACATATAGAATAGGTCACAACCGGGACCTTGAATCTTAAAATCTATCTTCTATGCATAGTCTAGCTACTTGGTTATTCTCCTTATTACATTCTAATACGTAATTACAATTATATATATTGATCCCAAGGATCTTGTTGGCCTAAAAGGATCAAAACCCGAAGAACAAGACCTAACATGTTAAATAACAAGGTCAGCCTCTGCTAGGAGATTCCATCGGAAAATCCAAAGGATGAAACGCAGATCGCGAGAAAAGGTTGGCCACAAGCCAATGAACATTGGAATCAATGCCCAAGGCTCCGTAAGCTTTGGAAGGGGTTCCAATAGATCACCAAATAAGGTCTAGGCAACTAGTAACAAGAACTGTCAAGGAAACCGGTAGGAATATCTTATCAGAAAATGATCCAAATGCGATGCAGTCTGGAAATAAGAAAGATGATCAAGTCTTCAAGTAGAATCCAACTCCATAGGATCCGATGAGCCAAAACTAGGACACACCGAAAGGAAAAATGAAACTACAAACAGAAAGAAAATAATTTTGGTTGATGCAAGATTGCTCTGAATCGAGGATGCTCCTGCATCAAAATGGGACATCATTTCTATGGATTTTATAGATGGATTGCCTATTTCTTCTCATCGACATGATGCCATTATGGTCACCATTCATCAATTGACCAAGGTTGCACACTACTCACCGGCTAGATCCTCATACACAACAGTCACAGTGGCATAGATCTTTGTCAGATACATCGTCATGTTGCATGGTATTCCACGTAAGATCATATCAGATAGAGATCGTGTGTTCACTTCTGCGTTTTGGAAAGAACTACAACATGATTTGAGCACTCAGTAGAACTATAGTACAACTTATCACCTAGAGATGGATGGTCAAACAATGTGAGTGAATTAGGTTTTGGAGGATATGTTGAGGATGTATGTTATGGATCAGTAGTCTAGATGGGAGGATTACTTATACTTAGTGGAGTTTTCCTATAATAATGGATACCATAGATCCAATGGTATGTCTCCCTACCAGCCTTTATAAGGGAGACTATGTCATACTCCACTCAATTGGGATAGGTTAGAAGACAGGGTACACATTGGTTCAAAGATTCTATAGGATATGGAGGAGGAGGTTACTTGTATCAGAGAGCATTTGATAGTTGCACAGGATAGATAGAAGAAATATATAGATTCTCACAGGGTAAATAGATATTTTTTCAGTTGGTGACAGGGTATTCTTACAAGTTTGTGCATGAAAGAGTCTAATCCGTTATGAAAAAGGCTTTAAGTTGGCACCTCGGTTTGTAGGACCATTTGAGATCTTGGAGAGGATTGGTCATGTAGCTTATCGCCTTGTATTGTCGCCTAGCTTGTCTTGCATCTATGATGTATTTCATGTATCTATTTTGAGACTACCATCCTGACATATCACATGTTCTCAATTGGAATGCCTTGCAGGTCGACAATGGGAAGCTTTCTTTGGAGCCCGTGCACATTCTTCAGTGCAAAGAGATGTCCCTCAGAGGTCGGGGAATAGAGTAGGTAAGGGTCCAATGGGACCCAAATGATGATACATTAGTGTTTTGTATTATGTAAATGTGACATTTTATTACCATATAGATTTTGGCAAGCTCGTATCACTGTATTGGGTATATATGCTATACTCCTATCAACATGAAATATCGTATGACTTTATGACTTTTTTGGTTAATGCAAATCATATTACAACTATTATCTATATATACATTTGATGATTGAAATCAAGATTCTCTAACTGTACAAACATTTTTCTATGTGAGATATTATATGTTCTATAGGTTTTGTGTACAATTCTTATTACATTTTTAATTGAAATCAACTGGTGTTCAACAATTCAACTTCATAACTTGGTAACTAGTAAATATATGTATTTTCATGCCTAGAATTTCAATTTTGTCATAGTCCATGGAGAAAAACAATAGTAACATTATCCTAGTTACATTTTTAGTTTCAATAACTAGTCTCTTCACTTTAGTTAGAGTTAGTTTATTAGTGGTAGACTAAGTTAGAAAGTCTTATTTTGCACTAGTCTACATATATGCTTAAGAAAGAAATTACTCTTTTAATCAACTTTTTCCTTTCTTTCAAGTGCAAGCTAGATGTCAACTCTTACATTAAATTTGGACCCTCTAAACTACTTTCAAAATTCAAATTTTTATTTTATATCCATTCACTCAATAAAGAAAATGATCACATCATATTTTAAACAAATAAAAATCACAATCGAGTGACTTGGCGATCAAAACAACGTCATACTTAGAGTAAACCTGGCCTTCTAGATGCACTCGTATTGATAGTTCATTGCCACAATGAGTAGAACAAAAGTTGCGCTATGTTGCCACCTTTCACTGAATATATTTGATGGTTTCTAATGCAAGAGAAAAAGTCTCACCATGAGAAAATGGAATTGATTTATCTAAATGCGGGAGAGGTTTTTGTAGGCACCCACCACATGACCCCATAGATTCAAACAGCTCGTCCATACATTCCATGGGTGCCTACAAAAACCTCTCTCGCTTTTGGCCAACTCATTTAGATAACTCACTTTCGGCCATCTCCAAGCCCATGGAATCAAGTTGTAATACTGGGATTGATCCTCATGCTGTGACTTTAGTGTGTAGTTCTTTGTGAAGTCAACAACTGAGACGATAGTATCAAGTGGAAATGTCTTCTTGCATATCTTGAATTGCAAGTCCAACCATTGAGCTCTATGGGTATGCCTTGCATACTCGTACAATATTTTCTCACAAAAAATGCCCATAAAAACTGATACACTGGAATCTTTTCAATTACAAAATCACACCTTTTTGCTTCTTTTCCATCTTTTAGACTGTAGGCCACTATCTTATATTTTCCAAATTCCACTACTTCATTCCCAATAACATGTGTACTATCCATATGTTCACATATTGGCAAATTTTGCAAGTCATCGTACTGAACATATGTTCCATCCAAGCATACTTTATTGTAAAATTGTTGACCATTAACTCTTTCACATAAAATGGTAGATATGAAGCCCCTTGAAGATCTAGGTGGAGCCTTTATGTTACATTTCTCCAAAATATTATTAGTATGCAAATCTACACATATATGTTGATAAACATCATAATGATTAGAAAAATCAATGTGTACTCTACAACAACAAGTAATGCGTGTGTGATTTATTTTGACATAAAAAGACTTTTCCATTTCAAAAAAACTTTGACTAATTTTAATTTGAGGATACATGTCTAAAAACTTGGCAAAAAATTGTGTTTGAGTCATATCCAAAAAAATGCTTAAGATGTCGATCGCGGATTTGACTACCAATTCTCCTCCTTACAATATCTCTTTGATTAGGAAAGACCCTTGAGTTATTCTTCCAAAATTCTTCAATCAAAGATCTCAAGACTTCAATATTTGCTTTATCTTTTCATGGTAGTCTACTAGAGAATGCCCATAATCCTTTGTCATTTGGATCGTCAACTCTTTCACACCTTCCCATGACTCTCATTAGAGATTTTATAGTTATTTTCTTTGTTTTACTTCTCTTTCTAATAGTCAAGATGTATTTGTTTGAGTGCTTACTATTGTTGATGTGAGGTGTAGACACCTAAAATTAATTAAATCAATATTTAATCAATTTAAGCCTGCCAACATAATTGATTGGTATAATTGTGTTATCCTTATTCCTCTTGGCGTTAATTAAATATAATTCAATTAATCTTGTCACTATTTTCCAATAATTAATTTATCAAATAAATTAATTATTCCCTAATTCTTCTAAAGTCCCTCCAATAATTATTTCCTCTAAACCCACTCAGTTATTTAATTTTAATTAATTAACATATTCATGTGATTCCTACAAATCACTTTTCTTAATTCCACTCAGCCTAATTAATCCTTCTACAGTCTCTCATAATCATGCTTATCATTATTTCTCCAATTTTAAATTCCCACTCATGTCACATCAACATTGAGCCTCAAAGAAATTCAAATTTCTTTGAATCCCTCCATGCATCCTTTGTTTTGGAATTTTTAATTCCTCATTTTGAAATTCAAATTTTCTTTCCCCCCTCTTCTCAAGGATTTTCATATTCCTGTTTATTTTCCCAAGGCATCCGTGATCCATGCCCACCATTTCAAATCAATCTTGGCCCTTCATTGGCTTCCTCCAATATATAAATTGGAAGATCATTTCTTCACAAAAGGATCCACTTCCACTATAGCATACTCATGCTGCCGATTCTCTCTTATACTCTCCTCAATCATACCCCCATCATGTCCTCATAATCCTTCAATCCATTAGTCCAAATCTATCCAAATCCATAATCCCAATCTTGTTGAGCAAAGGAGAACAATCCACATCCGTATCAAGCAAGGAGCACATCAAATGGAGCATCACAAGGGCGCATCTTCCACTTCATCAAGCTCAATCTGAGGGAGAGGTGAAAGACAACATATAAAGTTGGTTATTTGCATTTCTCTTGTGTCTTCTTTGATTTATTTGCATTCTAACCTCCTATTGTCCCTTCATTCTTCTTCCTTCTTTTTCCCCTCTTCATGAGGACACGTCGTGTGACATTGCTATCTTCTTGTGTGATGTAGAACCTACACTCTCATATTCACTCATTAGATTCTTCACAATTGATTTCTCACTTGAATCATCTAATGCTCTTAGCCCAAGAATTCTAATCATGGGCCTAAATTTTAGATCTCTCATCCTTTCAACAAATAGTTGACATCTTTCAGTCTCATTTAACTTCTCAAAATACAATCTCGAAATTTGGTTAGCATATCTTTGACAAGTATGCTTTAGAATCTTATCAACCATTGGTTGCAAAATATTAATATCAATATCAATCAAATACTTAGGCTTTCTATGCAAAATTCTAGAAGGTGATCTCAAAGTTTGAGTTGCCTCAATATTAGGAATGCTAACAACATTAAGGATAGATGGCATACCTTCAACCGGAGATGAAAATGATGGCATACCTTGAAATTGAGATGTAGAAGATGGTATAACTCCAACATTTGAAGTTGTCTATGATGTAACTGTAACATGAGATGTAGAAGATGGTGTAACTCTAGCATTTAAGGATAATGGTGATGTACTTGCAATGTGAGATGTTGTAGAAGATGTGCATTCAACATGAGATGTTGCAGATGGTGTGCCTTCAACTTGACTTCTGGTAGATGACGTGCCCCCAACTTCGTGATTCAATTGTCTCATAGCACAAAGGTTTTGCATTCGTTGTCTTTGTGATGCCAATTCAATATCTCTCTTCTCTTGCATGGATATTTCATGTTCCTCTTCTTCTATAGTGTTCAATTTCCTTCCTTTACGAAGTAGCTTCATTCTTTCTCTTTTCTTTACACTATTGGCTTCATGCTCATCTGGTGTTAGAATCTTTCCTCATTTCTCAACATGATGATGAACTCTACATGTATGCACAAGATGTAGAGATGAGTCATAACTTTTGTTACAAAAATAATATACTCTAAAATTGTAAATTACAAAAATCATAACTTTTGTTATGAAAATCATATATACTCTAAATTATGAAAATCTTAACATGAATGCACTCATTATATTATTCTCTCATTAAATTATTCTCTCATTGATCTATAGTTAAATTGTATATTATGAAATTTAAACAAATAAAAACACATAATGAAAGTATTATCATGTAACTTTCTTTGCTATCTTAAGTACTCATTATATTATACTTACATTGATCTCTAAGTATTTCTTATTATGAAATTTAAACAAAGGAACTCATAATGAACATATAAATTATAAAACCATGAGAAAATTACCTCATATGATAAAAATCACAGCAAAAACTTCAATTTTTTGTCTTCTACGTTATCCAACCAGCAAAAAAGGTGACCAAATGGTGATGGAATATGCTATGATTTGTCAACAACATCAAAAGGTGTATATTTTGTTAGAATTTATGATACCAATAATGAGCCGAAGGAAAACCGAGGGGGGGGGTGAATTAGTTTTCCACAAGTTAAACAATTAATATAGATTATAACCATTTACTGGAGCATAATATAAATAGCATAGTGAAAGATAAGGCATGAAAGAATAGAACACACAAAACCTAGTAAAGGGAAAAACCACAATGGGAAACCCTACCCACAGTCAGATAATACTTCTGCAATAGTATGTGAAATAATTACAATGGGGATTACACTTGCAATTAGGCCAACTACCTAGAGCTTAGTGCTCATCACAAAAAGAAGTCTCACTGACTTACATAAACATCGGACTAGAATCCAAAGAAAATGAACTATGAAGATAGCATCTCTTAATGTTTGATACAGTTCCGGTTAAGCACATATGTCTACCCTGCAACACCAAATCCTTCACACCCTTCACTGAATGATATATCTTTGTTCGCACAATTACCTTTCTCTAATAATGTAGACATAACCATACATCTACCCATACCATACCCAATTATATGAAGAAGTCACCTATAAATACAAATCATCAACCTTGATAACAAGGTTGGCTAAACCTTAAACCCATAAACCATAATTATAAAATTAAATCACACAATACCATCAGACCAATATTATGATTTACATTACATAGAATGGACCTAATTCAAATTCTCAATCAATTATATCTACCAAAAATTCCGCTAAGACCAATATCAACATGTTTCACCAACCGATGGAAACCCTTAGTGTAATAACACAGAACAACCAACTGGATCGAAATAGGATCGCCAAATCATCATGCCAGCCAATGCAAAGCTACTAAACAATTAGAACATGATCAATAACACCTTCATCACATTAGGAACCATTTTAGTAAGTCAAACCAAATCACATAGCCATTTCATCGAATATCACCAACCAATAAAGCCAACCGGTACCAAGAATATCAACAAGTAATCCAGAACATAAGTGATAGCTTCTGAAGCACCAAATCATGAACCAACTTAATGTGACAAGCATATAACCATCTTCAATAACCATCCAAAACTGAAACCAACGATCTGATCATACCGGATAAAAAACAGGCCAAAACCAAGTCCAACCGGAACAAGAACCAACTAGGACAGGTCCAACTGGGGTAGCAACAACCAACCAAGAAAGAAGCATATCCAACCAAAGAACAGTGTTGACCTCAATGACAAAACAAAGTCACTATTTCCAACAATCTTCCCCTTTGGCATTGATGGCAACACTGAATGTGAAAAACATCCAAGTGTCAAGGAATGACAACAATCTCCCCAAACAATCAAGAACCAACAAAATATCTCTCCCCCTATGATTTTTTGTTTTTCACATGAACACTATCTCCCTCTTGACATCAATGACAAAGGGTTTATGCCAAAGCAAACAACTGACTACTCCCCCTGAGCAACAACATCATCCCATCAACCTAGATTAGAAGGTGTTTCTGATAAGTTCACCAGATTGATGCATCCCTACATCTCTAAGTCTCTATCAGAGGGGTGGTGACCCGCAACTGATCTCGAAGATATTCAAAAGTATCTTTAGGAAATGGTTGTGTTAAATTATCTGCAATTTGTTCCTTAGTAGGCACATAAACCAATCTGACTTCCTTTGCTTCAACCTTTTCCTTAAAGAAATTATACCTTATAGAAATGTGTTTAGATTTTGGAATGAAATACTGGATTCTTTGACATATCAATAGCAGCAGTATTATCACAGTGAATAACAATAGGCTCATCATAACTTACCCTTATATCCTTCAACATTTGCTTTATCCATAAGATCTTAGTGTAATTTGTTGTAGCAACTACATATTCAGCTTCAATAGTAGATAATGAAGTGCATGATTGTTTCTTGCTAATCCATGCAACCAACTTCTTCCCAAGAAAGAATGCACCACCTATAGTGCTCTTCATGTCATCAACATCTCGTGCCCAATCTGAGTCTGTATAGGCACATAATCTGAAATCATCATCCTTCAGATACCATAACCCATAGTTTGTTATTCTTGCCAAATATTTGAATATTCTTTTAATAGCAATATCATGACTTCCTCTTGGATCAAACTAAAATCTAGAAGCAATGGAGACAACATTAATTATATATGGTTTGGTCTGAGTTAAGTAGAGCAATCCACCAATCATTGATTTGTATTTATATGGGTTCACTCTAGGATATTCATCTTAGATAATTTACAACCGGTTATAATAGGAGTACCAACAGGTTTTGAGTTTTCAAGACCAAATTTCTTAATCAATTCCTTCACATACTTAGTTTCACAAATGAAAATACCTTTATCAATTTGAGTAAACTACAAACCTAAGAAAAATTTCATCTCTCCAATCATAGACATTTCAAATTCATTTTTCATATCATCGGCAAATTTCATGCATAGATTTTCTTCTCCTCTAAAAATGATATCATCAACAAAGACTTCAATGATTAGTATGTCATCATGCTCAATTTTATAATATAAGTTACTATCAGCATTACCTTTTCTAAAACCAAGTTTTGAAAGATATTTATCTAATCTAGTATACCATGCTTTAGGGGCTTGTTTCAATCCATATAAAGCTTTCTTCAATCTGCAAACTGTGTCCCTATCCTCTGATAATAAAAATCCATCAGGTTGCTCAATGTAGACTTCCTCCTCAAGATCTCCATTCAAAAATGCACATTTAACATCCATTTGATATACCTTGTAGTTCTCATGTGTAGCATAGGCAATAAATAGTCTTACTGCTTCAATCCTAGCAACCAGAGCATAAGTTTCATCATAATCAACTCCTCCTTCCTATGAATATCCTTTGCAAACCAATCTAGCCTTTTTTCTTACAACCTGACCTTCCTCATTTAATTTATTCTTGAAAACCCATTTAGTTCCAATAACATTTTTATCTTTAGGCCTAGGAACCAATTCCCATGTTTTATTTTTTTCTATTTGATTCAATTCTTCTTCCATAGATCTCATCCAATTTTCATCTTTACTTGCTTCAATAAATGATTCTATTTCAATTTAAGAAATTAAACATACCTCTTCAGCAACTAACCTTCTTCTTGTCATCACACCTTTCCTCTCATCTCCAATAATATGATCTTCAGAATGATTCAACTTTACATACCTGGGAGTTATAGGATTATCTTGACTTTCTGACTCTTTCTACTCATCAATAGTCATTGTGGCTTTTTCTGATGTTACCAAAGCAACTGGATCAATGCTCTGAACTAATTCTTGCACTACCAGTTTTGATCTGACAATTTCATCTTCCAATCCATATTCATATGATCTAATTTGATTATTACCTTGCTCATCCACTTTGACATTATGTTTTCCATTATCTTATTCAATATTTTGTTATAACATCTATATGCTTTACTCTAAGTAGAATAACCCAAAAATATTCCTTCACATCTAGGATCAAATTTACTTAATGCATCATCTCTTCTAATATATAATTTTCTTCCAAACATTCTTAAATGTCTAACAATAGGAGTATGACCAAACCATAATTCATAAGGAGTCTTATCGGTATCACCTTTTATGTGTACTATGTTGAAAGTGTATACCACAGTAATGACAGCTTCTCTCCAATAGATATTAGGTAATTTGGCTTCCATCATCATTGACCTTGCAGTATCTAAGATAGTTTTATTCTTTCTTTCCACTATTCCATTCTACTGTGGAGTTCTAGGTGCAGAAAATTGTCTTCTGATTCCATGCTTCTCACAAAAGTTATTGAACTCGCCGAATGTAAATTCACCGCCTTGATTTGTTCTTAAACATTTTATCTTCAATCCTGTTTTTGTCTCAACCATAGCTTTGAAGATTTTGAATTTCTCAAGAGCTTTTGATTTTTCTTTCAAAAATGCAACCCACATCATTCTAGAATAATCATCAATAAGAAACATAAAGTATCTATCACCTTCAAAACTTTTAGTCCTTGCTGGTCCACATAGATCAATATGAATAAAATTAAGAATTTCATTAGATCTATCATGTATGCTTCTGAAAGAAGTTCTAACTTGTTTACCCATTTGACATTCTCTCCATATTGGATTATGAGGCTTGATAATCTTGGGCAAATCTCTCACAGCCTGTGTTAAACTGATCTTCACTATGCAATCAAAATTCATGTGACATATCCTCTTATGCCATAGCCAACTTTCATCAATCTGAGAAATCAAGCAAGCCTTCTCACCGGAGTTCAAATGAAAGATATTTCCTTAGGTCTGAGTTCCAAATGCAATTTCCAATCCAGATATATTGATAATATTTCACTTTCCATCTTTGAATTGTAAATGAAATCCTCTATCCACCATCTGACCTACACTCAAAATATTATGCTTCAAACCTTCAATATAGTAAACATTGTCAGTATTAGTCTTACCATCCCAGGATATTGTTCATTTGCCTTTGATCCTACATGCCTTGTTGTCTCCAATCTGACTAGTCCACCATCAAATTCTTGCAAAGTCAAGAATTTCCTCTTCTCGCCAGTCGTGTGATGTGAACAATCACTATCTATAACCCATTCATCCTTCTCTTCAATTTTAGCAACTAGAGCCTTCTCCTCAGTATGATTTTCATCAATGACAGGTTTCAGAGAATCATCCTTGATAGCAATAAAGACCCAATCTTTATCGGAGCTTCCATTATCGGATCCACTCGCAGATTCATCATCATCATCATCAGTAATACTAGAATCATCATCACTAGCGTAGTAGCATGATTTATCCTTATTCCTTCTAAATCTAGGTCTTCTCTGATATTTCAGATTAGGTTTATAATTCTTCATAAATCTTTCTTGATTCCTAGTAGCTCTTTCAAGACATCTATAAGCAAAATGACCAATCTTATTGCATGAGAAACATTTAAAAATAATTTTTCCTTCATACTTACTTCCAACCAGTCCTTTAGGGATTCCTCTAGCAATTAGGGCTTCCAACTCTTCAAGTTCTATGTCTTCTCTCTCAATGTCTTCCAAATATTTAGCATATAACTCCTTCCAATGTATCTTATATTTACTGGAGGCAGATGCATTTAATGCAGTCTCAATTTTAGTAGCACTCTGATCTCCAAGTTCTTCAAGTTCAAAAGCAGTCAACTTCCCAAGTAATGTATCTTCTATAACAAGGGTATTTGACATTGTCCAGAGTTCATTTATTGTAGTAGCCTTCATCTTGTAAGCTAGAGGTAGAACTCTCAAAATCTTTGCCACAACATCATCCTCATTAACATTTCCACCACAACATCTGATTCCCACGACAATCTCATTCACTCTATCCATGAAAGACTTATCTTCTCATCCTCTTCCATCTTCAAAGTTTCATATCTCACCCGGTAACCTTCAAGTTTTGCAATCTTTATTGTTTGGTCACCTTCATAAAGAGTTTCAAGCTTCAACTAGATCTACTTTGGATTTTCTATCTCTATGACATTCAATAGCTTCTCATCTGATAGGGAATTTAACAATGCGTTTTTTGCTCTGACATCATTATCAGCTCTCTCCAGCTCATCAGGAGGTGTTGGAGTTCCAGAATTAGGATCATGAGGTGTATAGCCTTTCTCTATTATCTCCCAAACTTTAGCTCCAAGACATCTCAAATGAATCTTCATTCTCTTCTTTCATATATTGTAATTTGTGCCATCAAATCTGGGACTCTCCTTCCAATAGGGATTAAATATAGAAGTTGATGCCATCGGATCTCCTCAAGGGGTTAAGCTTCTGCAGAGAGGGCCTCACTCTAATACCAATTGTTAGAATTTATGATATCGATAATGAACTAGAGGAAAAATGAGAGGGGGGGGTGAATAATTTTTCCACAAGTTAAACAATTAATGCAAATTATAAACCATTTACTGGAGCACAATATAACTAGCACAGTGAAAGATAAGGCATGAAAGCACAAAACACACAACACCAATATTTTTGGCATGGAAAACCCGGTAAATGGAAAAACCACGATAGGAAACCCTACTCAAAATCAAATAATACTTCTGCAGCAGTATGTGAAATAATTACAATGGGGATTGCACTTGCACTCAGGCCAACCACCTAGAGCTCACTGCTCATCACAAAAATAAGTCTCACTGACTTACATAAACATCGGACTACAATCTGGAGAAAATGAATTGTGAAGATATCATCTCCTAATTCTTGATACAGTTCAGGTTAAGCACAGATGTCTTCCCTACAACACCAAATCCTTCACACCCTTTATTGAATGATAAATATCTGTTCGCACAATTACCTCTCTTTGATAATGTAGACATAACCATACATCCATCCATACCATACCCAAATACATGAATAAGTCACTTATAAATACAGATCATCGACCTTGATGACAAGGTCAGCTAAACCCTAAACCCATAAACCATAATTATAAAAATTACACCACATGATATGAACGAACCAATATTACGATTTACATTACATAGAATGGACCTAATTCAAATTCCCAATCAATTATATCCATTGAAAATTCTACTAAGACCAATATCAACATGTTTCACCAACCAGTAGAAACCCTCAGTGTAATAACATAGAATAACCAACCAGATCCAAATAGGATCACCAAATCATCACGCCAGCCAATGCAAAGCCACCAAAGAATTAGGACATGATCAAGAACACCTTCAGCATGTTAGGAACCATTTTAATAAGACAGACCAAAATCACTTAACCATTTATCAAATATCACCAACCGGTAAAGCTAACTGGTACCAATAATATCAACCGGTAATCTAGAACATAAGCAATATTATGCAGGAGCATCCCTGGTTCAGAGCAATCTTGCATCAAACAAAAACATTTTCTTCATGTTTTTCTTTTTGTTTGTAGTTTTAGTTTTCCTTTCGGTGTGTCCCAGTTTTCGCTCACCGGATCCTATGGAGTTGGAATCTACTTGAAGACTTGGTCATCTTTCTTATTTCCAGACCACATCACATTTGGATCATTTTCTGACAAGATATCGCTATCGATTTCCTTGATAGTTTCCTGTTACCGGTTGATAGTTCTTGTTACCAGTTGCTTGGACCTATTTTGGTGATCTACCAAGACCCCTTATGAAGCTTGCGAAGCCTTGGGCATTTATTTCTATATTCCTTGGTGTGTGATAGACCTTTTCCCATGATCTACATTTCATCCTTTGGATTTTCTGAAGGAATCTCTTGGTGGAGGCCTACCTTGTTATTTTACACGTTAGGTCTTGTTCTTCGGGTTTTGATCCTTTTAGGCCAACCAGATCCTTGGATTGATATATATAATTTTAATTGCACATTAGAATGTAATAAGGAGAAGAATCAAGTAGATAGATTGTGCATAGAAGATAGATCTTAAGATTCAAGGTCTCAGTTGTGACCTATTCTGTATGTTCTACCAGGCTTGTGAGCCGCTATGCTATAATCTGGTTGTTACTAGTTAGATGTAATCAATTTTCATGAATTAAAACAATCCGTTCTGCATTTCCTCCATCATATCTTTGTGTTTCCATTGTGTTTACTCTTGTTGACCAGTCAGGATTGATCTTATTAAGTTCCCTCCTCGCCGATGACTACTTCAAGTGGTATCAGAGCGAAGTTTCGTTCCAAAGGTTGTGTGTCCTGAAATTTTGTTGTAGGGTGGCGAATTGAGGATCCGACCTATAGCTACAAAGGATTAGCATGAACGATGGCAGGAAAAGGAGCTAGGAATGGTGGAGCATGTGGGAATGCAGAACCTGTTGTGATGGAGATGTTGTGAGGTATAGCAGCCTAGTTGGAAGCCATGGAGACATCCCAGAGAAGAGGCCGACATATCGAAGATGTGAGTGAAGATGAGGGAGAAGAAGCCCCGACAGAACAAGCAAATCTATTGGCAGTTGATCCAGATGAGGAAATGTTTTTGAGGTTTTTGAGTAGGGTGAATACTAAACCTTATTTTACCCCACTGGAATATGATGGGAAGTTGGATTCGGATGAATTGATGGATTGGATCTCGGAAATGGAGAAGTATTTTTATTTTGAAAGCATTGTATAAGAGAGAAAGATGAAGTATGTATGTACCCAATAAGAGAGGAAGATGAAGTATGTATGTACCCAGTTGAAAGGTCATGCATCTCTTTGGTGGGAGAATTTGCAAGTTGATAGACAAAGAAGAGGTAAAGACAAGATTAAGACATGGGATAGAATGGTTGCTAATTTGAAGTCAAAGTTTATGCCAGTGAATTATCAAGAGGATTTGTTCTAGAAATAGCAGAATTTGAGACAAAAGGAATCTAGTGTGAAGGAGTACACTGAAGCATTTTACAAGTTGAACATTAGATCCAGACATGTTGATGATGAAGTTGAACAAGCTGCAATATGTTTGAATGGATTGCGGATTTCTATACAAGATGAACTGAGTTTGATCAAATTGGAGAGTGTTGAAGAAGCTTACCAATATTCCCTAAAGGCGGAAGAGAAGTTAAACAAAAGATATAAGTAGAGGCAGAGGTGGAAGGTTTACTGGAGGAAGATTACAAGGAGGAAGAGGATATACCATAGGAAGAGGAACCAGTACAGATTAGAAGAAGAATAAGTAAGTGAACAAATAAAGTAATTCATACCGGAAGGATAATAGAAATTTCTACCGAAGGAGAGAACCGGATGGTTACCAAAATGAGAATTTTGGAAGACAAGACAAGAGAACATTTAGAGGAACCTGCTTTAAGTATGGAGGAGAAGGACATCATGCATTCAAGTGTAAGAAGATAGAAAATTCCCGAAGAGAAGCAGTGGTGGAAGAAAACCCCACCGGATCAGACAATAAACCAAAAGATGGAGAACTATTGGTGATAAGGATAACTTTATGTCATACCAGAGGAGATGAAGAGCCCTTGCAGAGGAAGCATTTGTTCAAGACTAGATGTAAGGTATCTAGTAAGTGTTCTAAAGTTGTTATTGATAGTGGTAGTTCAAATAATCTTGTTTCAGAAGAAATGGTGAATAAGTTGAAATTGGAGAGATTGAAATACCCTAAGCCTTATCAAATAGCATGGATTCAGGATGAATGTAAATTGTTAGTAAGTGAGCAATGTTTGGTCAAATTGAAAATTGGGAATTATCATGATGAAGTCTTGTGTGATATTATGCCTATGGATATTTGTCATATTTTGTTGGATAGACCTTGGCAGTTTGATAGACAGGCAGTGCATGATGGGAGAAAGAATGCATACACTATTGTGGCCAATGGAATGAAGAAAACCTTGTTGCCTTTGGAGGAACCTTTGCAAAAGGAAGTCTGTATGAATGATAGAATCTGTTTGGTAGATGGAAGGAAATTCCTAGATGGACTGAGACATGATAATGTGTATTTTGCCTTTATTCCTAAGAAGACTTAGAAACTGGAACTCGAAGAAGAAAAATTGGAAGAGATAAAATATTTGCTGACAGAATATGAAGACATCATTTTAGATAATATACCAGATGGATTGCCACCTATGAGAAGTATTAGTCATTGCATAGACTTGGTTACCATTGAAAAAAGGTTTCATCAGGGAGAGTTTGACTTTCTTGTGCAGCACCAGCAATGTTAGCACCTAACAAGAATGGAGAGTGGAGAATGTGTGGTGATTCCAGAGCAGTAAACAAGATCACGGTGAAATACCGGTTTCCTTTGCCTAGGATGGATGACATAATGGACTGTTTGAGTGGAGAAAAATACTTTATAAAGATAGATTTGAAGAGTAGATATCATCAGATCAGAATCAGAGAAGGTGATAAGTGGAAGACGGTATTTAAGACAAATGAAGGACTGTATGAATGGTTGGTGATGCCTTTTGGATTGACTAATGCACCGAGTACTTTCATGAGGTTGATGAATGAGGTATTGAATAAATTCTTAGGTAAGTTTGTTATTGTGTATTTGGATGAAATTATGATTTTTTGTAAGACAAAAGAGGAGCATTTAGTGCAGTTGAGACAAGTTTTACAAAGGTTGAGAGAAGAAAAGTTATTGATAAATATCAAGAAGTGTACTTTCATGAAGGATGAGTTAGTCTATTTGGGATTTGTGATATCTGAGGATGGTTTTAGGATGGACCCTGAGAAAGTGAAAGCAATAGTTGAATGGCCTGCACCGGAAAGCATTGGAGAGGTAAGATCATTTCATAGATTTGCTAGTTTTTATTGAAAGTTTATCAGAAATTTTAGTTCAATTTGCAACCCTATGATGGAGACCATGAGAGGAGATTGGAAGGAATTCAAGTGGACCACCAAAGGAAACAAAATTTTTGAACTATTGAAGTAGAAAGTGACTGAGAAACTTGTGTTAGATTTACCAGATTTCAATAAAGTATTTCAAGTGGATTGTGATGCAAGTGGAACAGCAATAGGAGTAGTCTTGAGTCAGGAAGGGAGAGTAGTAGCTTATTTCAGTGAGAAATTAAATGATGCCCGGAGGAGATATTCAGTGTATGATCAGGAGTTTTATGCCATAGATCAAGCCTTGAAGAAGTGGAGACATTACTTGTTGCCTAAGTAGTTTGTGTTGTATACAGATCATAAAGCTTTGCAGTATCTAAACAGTCAGATTAAGTTGAATCAGAAACATATGAGATAGGTAGAATTCTTGTAGAGTTACACCTTTGTGTTGAAGCATAGAAGTGGGAAATCTAACAAAGTTGTTGATGCATTGAGTAGGAGAAGGAATTTGTTGATAGAGATGAGAGTGACAGTATTAGGATTTGAAGATTTGAAGACCTTATATGATGAAGACTCGGATTTTGTAGAACCTTGGAAAGCATGTGGAGAACTAGTTATGGTGGACAGAAGCAAGTGGTTGGATTATTTCATTCAAGATGAGATGTTATTCAGAGGAGTTCAATTGTGCATACCTAAGAGTTCTATGAGAGAGAATCTGATAAAGGAGAAACATAGTGGAGGACTAACTGGACATTTTGGCATTGACAAAACAGTATCATTGGTGAGTGAGAAGTACTTTTGGCCCCAGATTCATAAGGATGTTAAGAGATATGTGCAAATTTGTAGAATTTGTCAAGTTGCAAAAGGTAGTAGTCAAAATATGGGATTGTATAAACCTTTGACAGTACCAGCAAGACCTTGGGAGGATATAAGCATGGATTTTGTACTTGGATTGCCTAAGACACCGAGAGGGAATTATTCTATATTTGTGGTAATGGATAGATTCTCAAAGATGGCTCAGTTCATACCTTGTTGGAAGACATTAGATGCATTGGATGTAGCAGACCTATTTTTCAAGGAAGTGGTGAGATTGCATGGATTGTCTAAGAGCATAGTTTCAAACAAAGACACTAAGTTTGTTGGCTATTTTTAGAGAACACTCTGGAAGAAGATGAAAACAAATTTGAAGTTCAATTCTACTTTTCATCCATAGATGGATGGATAGACAAAATTAGTTAACCAAAGTTTGGGAAATTTGTTGAGATGTTTAGTGGGAGATAAAATCGGAAGTTGGGATTTGATCCTTGCACAAGCAAAGTTTGCCTACAACAATTAAGTAAATAGAAGTACCGAAAGAAAACCTTTTGAGATTCTTACCAAAGTGCATCCTAGAGGTATATCAGAATTGAGAGATATTAGCAGTGAAGACCGAAGAAGTTCAGAAGCAAAAGATTTTGCAGATCACATGGCAACCTTCATATTCAGATTAAGCAACATTTGGAAGACATGAACAACAAGTATAAGGAGAAGGCGGATGAGAAGAAGAGACATAAGGAATTTAAAGTTCACGATGAAGTGATGGTATATCTAAGAAAAGAGAGATTCCCAGTTGGAATTTATAACAAGTTGCAAATGAAGAAGTTTGGAACTTGAAGGATTTTGAGGAAGTTCAGTTTTTGAAATGCATATGAAGTGGAGTTACCGGATAGTTTGAGTATTTCGCCTTTGTTTAACATTGCAGATCTTAATGAGTATCATGAACTAGAATTCAATGAGGACAATGTTGCAGACTTGGAGAAACAGTTGCCTCAGAAGGAACTGGATCAGATTGAATAAATTTTGTATAGTAAGATTGGGCGTAGTACCCAGAGCAGTCGGTATAAGGAATATCTTGTGAAGTGGAAGGACAAACCAGTTGAAGATTCATCTTGGATCTCTCAAGCAAAGGTAGGCTGCCTTGGTTTCCCTCTGACCTTGGAAAAGTGAGAGGCTCGCTTTTTCTATAATCCCAAATGTCTGATGCAGGAGAATCCCCAGTTCAGAGCAATCTTGCTTGAACCAAAAACATTTTCTTTCTGTTTTTCTTTATGTTTGCAGTTTTAGTTTTTCTTTTGGTGTGTCCCGGTTTTGGCTCATCGGATCCTGTGGAGTTGGATTATGCTTGAAGACTTGATCATCTTTCTTATTTCCAGACCGCATCGCATTTGGATCATTTTCCAGCAAGATACTGCTATCGGTTTCCTTGATAGTTTCCTATTACTAGTTGACAATTCTTGTTACCGATTGTCTGGACCTATTTTGGTGATCTACCAGAACCTCTTCTAAAGCTTGTAGGGCCTTGGGCATTGATTCTGATGTTCCTTGGTGTGGCCAACCTTTTCCCATGATCTACGTTTCATCCTTTGGATTTTTCAGAGGAATCTCTTGTTGGAGGCCGACCTTGTTATTTTACATGTTAGGTCTTGTTCTTCAGGTTGTGATCCTTTTAGGACAAATGGATCCTTGGGATCAATATATATAGTTCTAATTGTGCATTAGAAAATAATAAGGAGAAGAATCAAGTAGCTAGACTGTGCGTAGAAGATAGATCTTAAGATTCAAGGTCTCGGTTGTGACCTATTATGTATGTTCTACCAGGCCTGTGAGTCGGTATGTTCTAATCTAGTTGTTATCGGTTGGATGTAATCAATTTTCATGAGTTAAAACAATCTATTTTTCGTTGCCTCCATCATATCTGTGTGTTTCCATTGTGTTTACTCTTGCTGACCGGTTTGGATTGATCTCTTTGAGGTCCCTCCTCACCGGTGACTTCTTCATAATAGCTTCTGGAGCACCAAATCATGAACCAAATGAATGTTACAAGAATATAGCCATCCTAAATAACCATCCAAAACCAAAACCAACGATCTGATCATAGAGGATAAAAAATAGGCCAAAATCAAGTCTAACCGGAATAGGAACCAACCGAGATAGCAGCAACCAACCAAGAAAGAACCATATCCAACCAGAGCACAGTGTTGACATAAATGACAACACAAAGTCACTATTGCCAACATATTTTTTGTTATCAGATAAAATAGCAGACAAAACCAGAGAAAGTGGGGTAAAATCACGGGTCCAATGTCCCTTTTTACCATTTTTCAAGGGCAAGCCATATGGCGTGCACCAAATTTGGTGCTAGACAAATGCTCTCTATGAACGTTTTTAAGATTCAACAAATGGGGAGAGAGAGAGGGGGGAGGGAAAGAGCGGGGAGGGAAACAATGGGAGGGAGAGAATGGGAGGGAGAGAGGGTGAGGGAAGAGATAGGATGGGGGGGAGAGTGAGAGGGAGGGAGGTAAATAATGGGAGGGAGAGAAGAAGAGGGAAGAGATAGGCTGGGGGAGGGAGAGAGAGGGGGGAGAGGGAAACAATGGGAGGAAGTGAGGGAGAGGGAAGAGATAGAGAGGGAGAGATAGAGAGAGCTTGAGTGAGAGGAAGGGATGGAAGGAGAGTACAAGACTAGAGAAGTGGAGAGAGAGAGAGAGAGAGAGAGAGCTTGAGTGAGAGGGAGGAAGGGATGGAAGGAGAGTACAAGAGACTAGAGAGAGAGAGGTGAAGAGATGGAGAAAGTGAGAGAGTGAGAAAAAGAGATAATGAGAAAGGGATAGAGGGAAGGGGTGGAGAGAGGGAGAGAATGGAAGAGAGATATACTTGAGAGAGGAGGAGAGTAAGATAGAGAGATAGAGGCTCAGAGAGAAACTTAAGAGATAAATAAAGGGAGAGGAAGAGAGATGGAGAGAGAGTTAGAGATAGAGAGAGAGAGAGATGGGGATGGAGACAAAGAAATAATGGAATAGAGACACCTGAGAGGGAGAAAGAGAGATAGGGAGTGGGGGAGATATGGAGAGAGATTGAGTGAGAGGGAGGAAGGGATGGAAGGAGACTATAAGTGTGCTGCAAGTGAGGGGCCATATGGTGTCCTCAAGGGTCATGTGGTGTCCTAAGGGGTCATAAGGGGTTCTAAGTGCCCACCATGTGTTAGAACACCATATGACCTCTTAGGACACCATATGACCCATTAGAACATCATATTGTCCTAAGGGGTCAAATGGTGTCATAAGGGTATTAGCAATTGACACTCATCCAATGATTTCAAGATACTTCTGATGATTGATTATTTGATTAGGGTTGTAATTGATTGTAACTCTTTGTGGTGATTCGATCTAGTAGTCGTGATCCAGCTTATCTGGAAGATGAAGGTAACCAGTAGACAGTTAACCGACAAAACAAGGTATTTGAGTAATGCTTTGACCAGGAATGATCTCTGGTGATTACGGTGTTTGTGGTGATTATTTTTATGATCTTGGTGTTTGATAAGACCTTTAAGAAGAATGTGGTCATAATATATTAGTCTGGTCCTATGGTGTGTTCAAGATTGAAGCCAACTTGAAGGAGATTGTTTTTGTGGTAAGACCGAATATATAAGATCATTGTGGTGGTTGATTTTCAGTGTGTTATGTGTATGGTGATCAGTTTTGGTGCAATTGAGCGCAGTTTCATGTGCGCATTTTTCTTTCAGATTAACCGGTAGCTGACTAAGACCAGAATAAAGTATTCAACAAAGAAGAGACAGTCAGTAATTTAGAGCCAAACGGGAACTTATTTTTGCATTGTTAGATGCTTTCTAAGAGTTCATTTCATTATACATTCCTATTATAGTTAAATTGTAAGTTAGTGAGAGTATTCAGTAGAGCAGAGATAGTCAGTGATTCAGAGCCTAACCGGAACTCATTTTTGCATTTTCATATGCTTTCTATGAGTTCATTTCATTGTACATTCCTGTTGTAGTTAAATTTTAATTTAGTGAGACTTCCTTGAGGGTTGTAGCCCTCCGGGAAATTGTAATTGAGCAGTGAGCTCTAGGAAGTGAGCCTAAATGCAAGTGCATTCCCCATCTATGTAATATTTATGTACTCCTGGCCATAGTATATGAATATTGTGGGTTCCATCCCCACCATGGTTTTTCCCTTTCCAGGTTTCCACATAAAAATTATGGTGTTGTGGATTTGTGTTTTTATTGTTGCATGTTCATGTTCTTATCTGTTATGCATTGTTAACCGATGGATAAAGAATAAGTTTATCATTTCAATTTTTGGTAGATCACTGATTCACCCCCCCCCCTCTCAGTGATCTTTGATTCTAACAAAGAGGTCACATGGTGTCATTAGGGGTCATAAGGCATATTGTCCTAAGGGGTCATATGGTGTTCTAACACGTGTGGACTTTAAGGACACCATATGACCCCTTAGGACCAAATGATGTCAATATGGTGTCCTAAGGGGTTATATGGTGTTCTAACACATGCATGGCCCCTTAGGACCCCTTAAGACCCCTAATGATACCATGTGACCCTTTATGACATCATATGGTGTCCTAATGGGTCATATGGTGTTCTAACACATGTGTGGGCCCTTAGAACCCTATATGACCCCTTAGGACACCATATAACCCCTGAGGACACCATATGACCCCTTGTAACATTACAGTACATGACATGACCCCTTACAACACCATATGACCCCTTAGGACAATATGATGTCTTAATGGGTCATATGGTGTCCTAAATGGTCATATGGTGTTCTAACACACGTGTGGGCCCTTAGGACAGGCCATATGACCCCTTATGACACCATATAACCCCTTATGACACCATATGGACCCTTTTAACATCCTAGTGCATGACATGACCCCTTACAACACCATATGACCCCTTCAGACAATATGATGTCCTATTGGGCCATATGGTGTCCTAAGGTGTCATATTACCCATTAGGACACCATATGACACCTTAAGACACCATATGATATCCATATGGTGTTCTAACACATGCGTGGCCCCTTAAGACTCCATATGACCCCTAACAACACCATGTGCCCCCTCAGGACACCATATGACCCCTTATGACACTATATGACCCATTAGGACAATAGGATGTCCTAAGGTTTCATACGGTACATCATAAGGGGAAATATTGTGTCTTGAGGGATCATATGGTTTTCTAACATATGTGTGGGCCCAGAGGACAACATATGACCCCTTAGGACCATATCATGTCCTTGTTAGACAGTTCAAATAACCAGAAGAGAACTAAGAGGGGGGTGAATCAGTTGTCACAATTACTGGAACCATTAGCAATTAAAACTCTAATACCGAAACCCAAAATAATACCGAAATAGCAGTTAAAGCAATTAAGCATAAACAATAATCATGGAATAAATACCATCCACATCACACCAAGATTTATACATGGAAAACCTAGCAAAGAGAAAAACCACAGTGGGAAGCCTACCCACAGTTAGATAATACTTCTGCAGTAAGTATGTGAATTACAATTGAGGGGCCTACACTTACAAGAAGGCCAACAGCCTAGAGAGCATTGTTTATCACGAATGGAGCCTCACTTACTACATAGAAATCTGGACTACAATCTGAAGAAGTGTTCAACTACAAAAGATAGCATCTCCTATGCCTGAGTATAGTTCTAGTTAAGCTCAATACCAGAGGACTAAATCCTCTTACATAAACCAAATTCGATCTACAATGATCGACCAAATCCTCTGCCTGAATGATATTACATTATTCACACATTACATTCCTTTCCCACAACCATTATGATCTACAATGAGATCTTACATCTATATATACAAACCCTCGACAATAAACAATTAGGTCAGCCACTAGATAATAAACCAATTACATAATTACAAACCATGTCGGCCTTAGACCAAACAAATAATATCCAACACATACGACATCACGGAAACACATCGAGAGGCCTAGTCCACATGTTACATTAAAGTCAGTCCATAACCTAGATCAACCAAGACCCAGTATAGGTTCACATGCTACAGCAATGATCTCCATCTGCCAAGTCTTGGACATGATCACCAACAGCATCCTCAAACTCTACCAGAAGTTGCACCAATACCACTTATGCAATTCATCAAAGATATTCATCAAAAGCTCTGCTGGTGAAACCCTCGTCGGAACTAGAAGCCAATCTTCTAAGCAAACATGATGGCATCTGATCACCAGACATAAACCAACTTACTGAATATGAGCATGAGTATCATGAATGAGCCAATTCTATAACCAAACTATACCGGAGTCTACCGGATCATGCCGGATCCAAATCAACCAGAAACCACTCAACCTAACAGGACCAGAAGGGTGCTGGTAAAGCATCCAAATAGTTAGTGTTGGCATTAATGATAAAACATCAATGCAACACATAATCAATACCACCAAATGGCCAACAATCTCCCCCTTTGGCATTGATGGCAACACTAGATGTGAAAAAAATCTAAGTACCAAGAAATGTCAAACAAGTCTCCCCCAATGGAAGAGAGCCAGCCTCCCCCAATGGAAGACAGCCAACAATCTCCTGCATACTACTTTGAAATAAAGACCAAACTCCCCCTATGAATAATATCTCTATAAAGCTCTGAATCTCTCCCTTTTTTTTGTTTTTAACAACTCTCCACCTTTTACTTTTCTTTTTCACTTTATTTTTCACATCAATATCACTCCCCCTTTGACATCAATGCTAGAAATCTGACAAAAATATCGAAGAAAAAACATAAACCACTGAATCACAAAGCTGACTACTCCCCCTGAGTAGTAGCATCCCCACATTAATGTCGAAATGAATAGTATCTCTAATAATACATATTGGACTGATGTCAAACTACATCAATCAAGTTTCTATCGGAGGTGCATAAATTCTCAATCTGTCTCTCGGGTACTCAAATGATTCCTTGGGCAAAGGTTTAGTGAAAATATCTACAATCTACTCTTTAGTGTTCACATAAACCAATCTAACTTCATTTGCTTCCATATTTTCCTTCAAAAATATGTACTCGATATATATGGGTTTTGTCTTAGAATGAAATACTGGATTCTTTGATATATCAATAGCAACAAAGTTATCACAGTGAATAACTACTAGTGCATCACAATCCACCTTTATATCCTTCAACATTTGCTTCATCCATAAAACTTGTGTATAGTTAGTAGCAGCATCAACATACTCATCTTTAGCAATAGATAAAGAAGTACATGATTGTTTCTTGTTGATCCATGAAACCAACTTCATTCCAAGAAAGAAAGCTCCATCGAAAGTACTTTTCCAGTCATCAACATCTCTAACCCAATCAGCATCTGTATATGAACATAAAGTAAGTTTATCATCCTTAGGGTACCACAAACCATATTTTGATGTACCTTGCAAGTATCTAAAAATCATTTTCACTGCACTCTCATGATTTTCTCTAGGATCACTCTGAAATCTTGATACAATACAAACAGTATTCATTATGTCAAGCCTAGTCTGAGTCAAATAAAGTAGACCTCCAATCATAGATTTGTATCTTGTAGGATTTGTCGGTGTAGAAACATCTTTTCTTGTCAATTTCTCACTTGTAACCATAGGAGTACTTGTTGGTAAAGCTATGGAAGATTAGAATGGAGACACATCTAAATTGCATTAGTAAAGACATCTGGGAAGTTACTAAGAATGGTTATACTACTGTTGTAGTTGGTCAGACTGCTCCAGCTACTGTAGCCAAAGATGAAGAAAATGATTGCAAAGCAAGAGAAGCACTCTTGAGCGCATTATCAGATCAACAAATCATGGGATTATCAGATAGGTCTACTGCTAAAGCTATTTGGGATCATTTGGAAACACTGAATGAAGGAGATTCCACAGTCAAAATTGCAAAACTTGAAAGCTTCCGAGTCAGGTATGAACATCTGAAAATGGAAGAAGATGAAAGGATTTCTGCTTTTATGGAAAGAGTAAATGAAATTTTTTTGGGTATCAAATGTTGTGGAGGAACCTTGAGTGAGGATGAGATTGTTTCAAAAATCTTAAGAGGTTTGCCACCGGCATATGAAATGAAGGTTACTACTATAAATGAGTTAAGAACAATGCCTAATACATCAGTAACTAGGGATACATTGATTGGAAAACTTTCAGCTTTTGAAATTGAGGAATTTGGTCTTGTTGCTAATATAAAGACTGATTTGGCCTTCAAAGCATCAACATCATTTGCTCCATCTTTTGACAAATCAGACTGGAGAGCCTTTTAAGCAAGAGAACTTGAAGAAACTAGGAAGGAGAATGAAGAGCTTGAAGAACTTGAAGCACTGTTTGCAAGAAAAATGCCAAAAGGTCCAATTGGAAGCAAGTATGAAGGTAAAGCACCTTTTAAATGTTTTAACTGTAATAAGATTGGTCATATGGCTTCAAGATGCCCTAATAGACATGCTAGACTAAGAGAAGAAGCTAGAAGAACATACAAACCTAATCCTGAATATCAGAGATACAGATTTAAGAAAAACAAAGATAAATCTTGTTACATTGCTAATGAAGGTGTGACTGATGATTTTGATGAGGATCCAACAGAAAATGGATGGGTTTTTGTTGCTATAATAGAAGATCAACCAGCACCTACTGCTCAACTGGTAGAACAAGCCCTAGCAGCTAAAGTTGAATCAAAGGATGAATGGATTATTGACTTTGGATGCTCACATCATATGACTGGAGACAAAGGTAAATTCTTGAACTTTCAAGAATACAATTGAGGTTTAGTAAGATTTGGAGATGACAAAGCCTGTTCAATCAAAGGTAAGGGTTCAATATCTCTTGATGGTAAACATAACACTGACAATGTCTACTATGTTGAAAGATTAAAGCATAATCTCTTAAGTGTTGGTCAATTAGTTGAGAAAGGTTTTCAGTTACAATTTAAAAATGGAAAATACAAAATCATGAATAGAACTAGTTTGGAAATTGCAACCGGTAATCAGACTAGAGGTAATATCTTTCATTTGAATAACAGTGAAAAGGCATGCTTAATTGCACATATAGATGAAAGTTGGTTATGGCATAAAAGACAATGTCATGTAAATTTTGATTGCATGGTAAAAATCAGTACTTCTAAGGCAGTTAGAGATCTACCTAAAATTGTGAAACCTCAGAACACAATTTGCAAGGAATGTCAATTTGGAAAACAAGTTAGAGCTAGTTTTAAAAGTATTCCAGAAAAATCCAATAATGCTCTTGATTTAATTCACACTGATTTATGTGGTCCAACTAGAACTAAAAGCTTACAAGGTGATAGATATTTCATGCTAATTATTGATGATTACTCTAGAATGTGTTGGGTTACTTTTCTCAGAGAAAAATCAGAAGCACTTGGGAAGTTCAAACTATTCAAAGCAATGGTTGAAAATGAAACTGATAAGAAAATCAAATGTTTAAGATCAGATCAAGGAGGAGAATTCACATCTAAAGATTTTAATACATTTTGTGAAGTGAATGGAATCAAAAGACAGTTACCAGCACCTCGGACACCACAGCAGAATGGAGTTGTTGAAAGGAAAAACAGAACTATCTTGAATGCAACAAAAATTTGAAATGTCTATGATTGGAGAAATAAAATTCTTTTTAAGATTGCAGATCTTACAGACTGATAAAGGTATATTTTTGAGTCAATCTAAGTACTTGAAAGAACTACTAAAGAAATTTGGGATGAAGAACTCTAAACCAGTAAGCACGCCTATCACTACAAATGACAAATTATCTCAAAGGGATGAATCTATACTTGTTAATCCAACTAGATACAAATCTATGATAGGAGGTTTACTGTATTTGACACAAACCAAACCTGATATTATGAATGCAGTATGTATAGTTTCTAGATTTCAGAGTAATCCTAGGGAAAATCATGAATCAGCAGTGAAAAGGATTTTTCGATACTTACAAGGCACAACAAATCTTGGATTATGGTATCCTAAAGATAAAAATTTTGATCTATGTGCATATACAGATGCAAATTGGGCAGGAGATGTAGATGATAGAAAAAGAACCACTGGAGGAGCATTCTTTCTTGGAAAAATATTAGTTTCTTGGTTGAGTAAGAAATGGAGTTGTACATTTTTATCAACAGCAGAATCAGAATATGTTGCAGCAGTAACAAATTGTACACAAGTACTTTGGCTTAAACAAATGTTGAAAGACATAAAGGTAAAATGCAAGGAACCTATTACTATATACTGTGATAACACTACAGCAATTGATATATCTAAAAATTCGGTATTACATTCTAAAACAAAACATGTTTCTATCAAACTGAATTTTCTAAGGGAAAAAGTTGAAGAAAAAGAGATAAAACTGGTTTATGTGAATACTAAAGAACAGCTTGCAGATATTTTCACAAAACCTTTGCCTAAGGAAACTTTTGAGTATCTTAGAGATCAGCTCGGAGTCATACCACCACTAATAGAGACTTAGAAATTTGATGATTGTCATCAACCGGCAGAATTAGATGAACAAATCTTTATTCCGGTATTTGATGAGGAAGCTACTTCAAAGGGGGAGTAGTTGGTATATTGAATTGGTTGGTATTTTGTATGAACTTAACCTTTTCTAACTTTGGCATTTGATGTCAAAGGGGGAGAGATATCTATGGAAAAACACATTATCTTTTTGGTAAAAGAGATTTCAGGGGAGATATTTTGAAAAACACATTTAAGAAGAAATTGGTATGGAAGATTGTTACTCCCAGGGGGAGATATGGAGATGGTTAGTTTTTGGCATTTCTATTTTGGCACTGTGATGGTTTTTCCATCTTATGTTGCCATCAATGCCAAAGGGGGAGATGGTTGGTATTTTGGTATGGTTTTGTCATTGATGTCAACACCTACTAAATACACCTACTTTGGAGATCTAGCAACATTCATCGGCAAGCAGTAATCTGTGCAACAGTTACTGGTATATGATTAACCAGCAGGATATAATGTTCACCGGTACCTGGAATGACATGAAAGACACTTGGTAATGTCAAAGACATCATGTGGACACTTTATTTTGAAGTAATAATCATTGATATATTCATATTTGCATATTTGCTTTTACCGGCAAATAGGTCCAGGTTATCTAGGGTTACACTGGCAGGTTTATCTTTTCCAGATCAGCATGGCACGCTATGGAGATGATTTATTATTGTTGTAAATGCATAAACCGACATGATTAATCAGTTATTGCATCGGATATTATATTATTTGTAAAATGTTTTTATTGTAATATCTTGTAGAGCCGACCTACTAAAATTGGTCTTAGGGTATGGTATAAATGTAAGATCTTATTTGTAAGATCAAGTGTGAAATGCGAAAAAGATTTGAGTGAAGGTATATGCGAGATAAAACAGAGGCATACACGAAGACATCATTTTAAGGAGAAGTTAGGTTTTTGTAGAAGCATATCAACATTACACCGGTACTGAATTCAGCATATGAAGATGCGATTCTGTGTAGTACATTCTTATTGGATTTAATCATCCAACTGTAGTCAGTGTGACTCCCATTTGTGATTGAGCAGTGAGCTCTAGGCTGTTGGCCTTTCTGCATGTGCAGACCCCTTTTTGTACACTTACTATCTATAGTAGTATCATCTGATTGTGGGTAAGGTTTCCCATCATGGTTTTTCCCCTTATAGGGTTTCCACGTACAAATATTGGTGTCATGTTTTGTGGATGATTTTGTGTTTATGTTTTAATTCTTACCGGTATAGCAATTTACTGTTAACACTATCTACCGGCATACTAAACTGGTTTACCGGTATTAAGTATTAAGTTGGTTAATAAGTTTTTGATTTGAATTTATTAGACAACTGATTCAACCCCCCCCCCCTCTCAGTTGTCTCTGGGACCTAACAGTACTTATTAGTTTAGAGTCTCCCATACCAAATTTCTTTAACAATTCCTTAGCATACTTAGTTTGACAAATAAAAATACCTTTGTCAGTCTGAGTAATATGCAAACCTAAGAAAAATTTCATCTCACCAATCATAGACATCTCAAATTCTTTCTCCATATTGTTAGCAAATTCCTTACACAACTTATCTTCACCTCCAAAAATAATGTTATCAAAAAACACTTCAATAATGAGTATATCATCATCAATGATCTTATAATTACTGTCAGCATTACCCTTAGTAAAACCAAGCTTCAAAAGATATTTATCCAACCTTGCATACCAAGCTCTAGGTGCTTGTTTTAATCTATATAAAGTTTTCCTTAACCTGCAAACCATGTTTGTATCATCTAATAGTGAAAAACCATCAAGTTGCTCAATATAAACTTTGTCATACAGATCCCCATTCAAAAATGCACATTTAACATCCATTTGACAAACCTTGTAGTTTTTATAAGCAGCATAGGCAAGAAATAATCTTATAGCTTCAATCCTAGCTACATGTGCAAAAGTCTCTCCATAATCAATTCCGTCCTTCTGAGAATATTCTTTACAAAACAATCTAGCGTTATTCCTTATAGACTGACCATCCTCATTCAATTTATTCCTAAAAACCCATTTAGTTCCAATAAAATTCTTATTTTTAGGTCCGGGAACCAAAGTCCGTGTGTTATTTTTCTCAGTCTAATCTAATTCTTTTTTCATATGGTTCAACCAATATTCATCTTTACATGCCTCAATTACTAATATCGGTTCAACTTGTGAAATTAAACATACATCATTAGTTGTAGTCTTCTAATTGTCATTACTCCATTGTTCTTATTCACAATGATCTGATCTTCTGAATGATTCAAGCTCACATACCTAGGAGTCCTCTGACTCTCTGTTCCTCTTCCCTGATCTTCAGTTATTGTATAATTCTCTGATATTGTCGGTTCAACACTTTGTTCCAGTAAATGTGCTACTGGTTCAGATAGAATCATTTCCACTACCGATTCCTTCTCATAAACTTTGATTTGACTTATATCCAACTCATCTACTTTGACATTAGCACTCTCCACAATTCTCTGCAATCTCTTGTTATAACATCTATATGCATTGCTTTCATTAGAATAACCACAAAATATGTCTTCATCACATCTAGGATCAAATTTTCCAACAATATCATCTCTCCTGATATAACGTTTACTACCCAAGATTTTGAAATACTTAACTGTAGGTGTATTGCCAAACCATAATTTATAAGGTGTCTTATCAGTTTCTTCTTTGATATGTACTCTGTTGAATGTATAAATTGTTGTGTTTACTACTTCTCTCTAGTAGATATGAGGTATACTAGCTTCCATCATCATTGTTCTAGCAGCATCCAAGATAGTTATGTTCTTCCTTTCCACAACTCCATTCAGTTGAGGTGTCTGGGAGCAGAAAATTGTCTTCTTATACCATGTTTCTCACAAAAGTTATTAAACTCACCGGATGTGGATTCTCCACCATGATTTGACCTCAAACATTTGATCTTCAATCATGTCTCAATTTCCACTTTAGCCTTAAAGATTTTAAACTTTTCAAATGCTTCAAATTTTTCTTTTAGAAAGTAACCCACATCATTCTAGAATAATCATCAATGATTAGCATGAAATATCTATCACCTTGAAAACTTTTAACTCTAGCAGGGCCACACAAATCAATATGAATAAGATCAAGAACATCATTTGATTTATCTTGTATACTCCTAAAAAAGGTTCTAACATGTTTACCCATTCGACATTCTTTACATACCGGATTATAGGGCTTCATAATCTTAGGTATATCCCTAATTGCCTTAGTTAAATTGATCTTTACAATGCAATCAAAATTCACATGACACAGCCTTTTATGCCATAACCAACTCTCATCAATCTGTGTTATCAAACATGTCTTTTCATTAGAGTTCAAATGAAATATATTACCTTTAGTCCGTATACCGATTGCAATCTCTAAACCATATATGTTAATGATTTTGCATTTTCTATCCTTGAACTATAATTGAAATCCCTTATCCACTAGTTGTCCTACACTCAAAAGATTATGCTTCAAACCTTCAACATAATAAACATTATCAATATTGTTCTTACCATATAATGATATAGTTCATTTTCCTTTGATCATACATGCTTTGTCATCTCCAAATCTAACTAGACTGCCATAAAATTCTTGCAAAGATAGAAACTTCCATTTATCTCCAGTCATATGATGTGAACAACCACTGTCAATTACTCATTCATCCTTGTCTTCAATTTTAGCAACAAGTTCCTTCTCTTTAGGTACATTCTCTTCCAGTGTCGGAACATCTTCTTTGATAGCTAGGAACACCCATTCCTTCCCATTTCCGAAACCACTAGTAGAGTGTTATGTCCGTTCATCATCAAAATTAGTAATGCCTTCCTCATCCGCTATGTAGCATGACTTGTATATGTTTTTCTTGTACTTATACTCCTTCTAATATCCAGGGTTTGGCTTAAAATATCTTCTAATTCTTTCTTCAAATCTTAAATTCCTTTCAGGACATCTAGATGCAAAAAGACCAATCTTATTACACGCAAAACATTTAAAAGGTGCTTTGCCTTCATACTTACTTCCTACCAGTCCTTTAGGTACTCTTCTAGCAGATAGTGCTTCAAGTTTCTCAAAATCATCATCTTCTCTCTGCATATCTTCCAATTCATTTGCATATAAAGCTTTCCAATCTAGCTTACCAGTTGCAGATGTAGATGCATGAAAAGTAGGTTCACTCTTCATAGCTCCAAAAGGTCCAAATTCTTCAAGCTCAAAAGTAGATAGTTTTCCAACCAATGTATCTCTGTTGACAGATGTATTAGCCATTATTCTAAACTCATTAATAGAAGTAGCCTTCATTTTTTAAGCCGGTGGTAGGGCTCTCACAACTTTAGAAACAATTTCATCTTCGCTCAAAGTTCCACCACAACATTGAATTCCCATAACAATCTCATTTACCCTTTCCATGAATGCAGTAATCCTTTCATCTTCTTCCATCTTTAGGTTTTCATATCTCACCCTGTAACCATCAAGTTTTGCAATCTTCACTGTCGAGTCACCTTCAATAAGAGTCTCCAACTTATCCCATATAGCCTTTTGTAGCATCCTAAAATTGTGACACTTGCAATTTCGACCGCATTTGGGTCTTCACGATGGCGACGCAACACTAAACCTGAATGGAGACCCCGAAACTTGCTCACGACACCAAAAACTGCATTTTTCAAGCACCCTGGCCTGAACCTCCTTTGCACCCTGCTGTCCCGGGAGGTGGGACCAGAGCACCCAGCGCCCTAGTCCTTCAGGACCAGGGCGCCCAGCGCCCTGGTCCCTGGCCCTATTTTGGGCCCAGTCTCCTCTGGGGTCTCGGGTCTTTTTGTTTGCAATTTGGAAATTAACTTTCCTGGTCGGCCTAAGGTCGGGAAAATCAGTCTATTAACCCTAATTGACAAGTATATAAACTACTTTTCCTCTCCCATTTTGGAGGTCAAAAAGAAGAAGGACATATGTGTACAAGGCGTGGAAACTATACTCAAACATTCAACATTCAAGCATTCAAGCATTCAAGCATTCCTTCAAGTAATTGATCATTTCAAGTCTCCATTCAAGGCTAAGTGTTGCATTCAAGACAAGGATTCAACCATTGATCACTTACAACACATTACATGCTACAACATACAACATACAACAAACAACAACATCTATACCTTCGCATATAAGGATACAAACATCCTTACAACAAGGTATTAGTACTTGTTTTACATTACATACATTTACATTTACAGCAATTTCTCATTTCTTGGTTAATTCCAAAACCGGGGTTTGACCTAAAGGCAAACCCCTAATCCCTAACCCCCCAATCATCTTCGCTTTTTTGTGTGTAGGTTGCAGGTACGCGGCTGAAATTGAAGATCTGGAATCCTTGTGCAGAGACGAACAGATCCCCCTTCGTTTCACGGATTTTTCGGAGGACCATGTGCACGCCGGGCGCCATCGTCCTGTCAAATTTTGCTCAAATTTGTAGGACAACGCCATATCGACATTTTACAGCTAATTCCAGGTCCGCAGCTTCATCCTATATCCCTATCTTAGTTTATAAGCGAATCTTTCTCACTTTCTATGCATTTTTAGCTTAATTCTTCTATCAACATTCTTTACAAAAGAGGGTAGCCTTGCTATCACAACCCTTGAAACTCATTTAGCATCCAACCTTGCCTTGTGTGGGATTGGATCTTGTGGGTTTCAACCCCTCTTTTGAATGTAAAGTCCCTCCTAAGTGAAAACCATCAACCCTAGAGACTCTCCCTTCTCTCTCCTTGGAGTTGGAAGAGGGGAGAGCAACTAGGGTTCGATCGCGATTTTTCGCTTTACATTTTGGTGAACCTGACGTGAACATCCTTTCTGATTATTCATAGTTAGATCTGAAAATTGGATTCCTTGATTACATTTCCATGTTTGATTTTTTGCAAAATTTTAGAGGTTAATTGCATAAAAACCCTAAATTTTCTTTTTAAGTAATTAAACTTGTGAAATGTTTAATTGTTGATACTTGTTTCAGATCTGCCCTTCTATTACAAATTATCAATTCATATTTGTGCTTTAATTTTGAAAATTAAGTGGTTAAGTGTCAAAACCCTAATTTTTGAAACCCTCTTGATTCAACCTTTGTCCGACAATTTCACTGATCAAAACATCTCCAAATCGGCTGTAACTTTGGATTCCGGCATAAAATCACAATATCTTTCATCCCTGAAAATTTGGAAAAAAGTTGCGAGGACCATGTGCACTCCGAGGGCCATCGTCCCCTACATTTTTTTCCGAAATTTCGGGAGCTAGATCTTACTGTATTTTCCTACTAAAATCCAGAATTTTGGCTGATTTTATCAATTATAACACCTTCAAAATTACAGTCAAAGTTGGTCTAGCGATTGCTTGGATTGAGGCTTCTAATCATTCAAAAATTGTTGAAATTGAAATTTGTGTCAAAATTATGTTTCTTACAGTCCTAAATCTGAAAAGTGTGTTATCATTCATTCGAAATTTCAGTGATTTATTCAAATTTTTGCAATTTGTGACTTTTGAAATTAAGTGCTTAATTACAACAACTTTGATTTCCGCTTTCAAAATTGAATTTTGCGTGAAATTGAGTCAATTTTCAAATTTCAAAACTTGCATTGTTGTTGGTATTCCCTCTAAAATCATAAAATTCAAAATTTCAGTTTCCCTCTCTTTTTCAAAATTCAAATTTTGCATTTTTCGACAATCTTGGTAGGGTTCAATTTTGAGATTGCAACTTTAATTTGGCCTATCTACAGATCGTAAAATCACTCAATTTTTTCAGGTTAGCTGTAAAATCATCATAACTTTCATCCCTGCAAATTTCGGAAAAAGTTGCGAGGACCGTGTGCACCCCGAACGCCACGGTCCCGGACATTTTTTCTGAAATTTCGGGAGATTGTCCTGATTGTATTTAACAGCTTAAATCTAGAAGATTGGCTTGTTTTACTGAAAGTTGCTACCTCTAAAATTCAAAATCTTCTCTCTTTCTTTAGTGCATGAGTTTTACAACAATAAGCCCTACTTACACTAGTCTCGGTAGACGAAGCCTTAGAATTAAGTCCTTCCAAGGTGTAATTACTGAGGAGATGGAACCTAATTTGAATGGCCTTTTTAATGAGGACATGGGTAATTCCTCTAATCCTCTTAATGATGAAGAAGCTCTCCATGAGGTTTCTGTAGAACAACTTTCAAAATTGGATAACCAATTTGACGATTTTCGACAATGGATGTCTCAAGAATACCCTGATAGTCAAGCTCTTCCTTTAATTGAGGGTCTAAAACGTATGCTTCAAAGTGATAAGAATGGAATTGATATTTTGCGTGGTATTGCACACATTGTGGATTCAAATGTGATGCCTATGAAGAGTTGTGCTGAAACTTTGGGTTATACACAACCTCCTACTCAAGTTAATCATTCTATTCCTTTGACAACTCCTATTGCTAGTATACCTAATTTTACATCAAACATAATGACTACTTCAACACAAGACATTCCGCCAATGAGCACCAGTCATGGGGGCAATCCCTCTTCTTCAATCAACCCTCTTCCTTCATTCAATCCAACTTCTTCATTCATTCCTTCAGTGAGTGTTCCTCTTATATCTCCACAAATGAACATGACACAAGGGGGCAATTCATTTAACCATTCCATTCCTCCTTGTAGTGTTCCTCCTGTCTAATCATCTCCTATGACTAACTATCATAGTGTCCCACCACCTTACTCTCTACCTTCTTTCAATAACATAACACCTCCATCACAATCTAACACGTCTAATATGAACTCTTCGACTGAAGCGACCATTAACAATCTTGCACAAACTGTCTCTTCTTTACAGCAACAAATTGCCTCTATGAATCAATCCAAGTTTAGTGTGCCCACATTTGACGTTGCGAGCCCACTTTCTCTTGATATTGTTCGAGCTATCCCCCCTAAACATGTTGAAATTCCACATTTGGAGCTTTATAATGGTAAGGGTGATCCTCTAACACATGTTAAGACCTTTCAAACAATATATACTGATTTTGCTTATGACCAAAGGTTGCTTGCAAAACTGTTTACTAGAACATTAAGAGACAAAACTCTACAATGGTATTGCTTGTTGCCTTCCTATTCTATTACTTCTTTCGAACAACTTGCAAATGCTTTCATTCAACAATTTCAAAACAATATAAGTCCTAAAGTTACTTTGATTGATTTAATGCATTGTAAACAAGGTGTTAAAGAAAAAGTGACAGATTTTATTGGTAGATATAAGCATTTGTATGCTCAAATTTCTTTTCCAGTGCCTGACAATGATATTCAAAGAATCTTTATTTCTAATTTACAAAAAGACATTAAAGAAAAACTCATGTTTTCTGAGTTTACTTCTTTCCAATAGTTGTGCGCAACTCTTCACAATTATCAATTGACTGTGAGTCAAATGGAACAATCACATCCTATGGCTCCGAGTGATAAGGGTGATAGTAGTCAACAACCATTTGGGAAGTTTAAACCGAATAGAGAGTCCATTAAATTCAATGAAAACATCATCAACAACAATGTGAATGCAGCATCAGGTGTGTCTCCTATTTCTAAGTTTTTCAAGAAAGAAAGAAAGTTTACTCCTTTGAATGAATCATTGCATAGTATTATGAATAAGTTATTGGAACAAAATGTGCTTACTCTTCCTCCTATAAGGCAAATTGATCCTGCAAAGATTAATTCACCCTATTTTGATAACAAATCTTTTTGTCAATTTCATCGTCAACCTGGGCATGATACTGAAATATGTTTTTCTTTAAAGGGTAAAATTCAAGATTTGATTGATAATAATACTATCTCTGTTTCTGGAGTGAATGATAAAGGCAATACATTTGTAGCTCCTCCTAACCAAAATCTTCAGATTTTTACTGATCCATTGCCTTCTCATACCTCTAATGCAATTGATACTATTGATTCCTCTGTCTCACCTGATGATCTTGTGTCTATGACTCCGAATGTGATTAACTTTGTAGAGCAGCAGAAAATCCCTAAAGAACCTTCCATCACATTTGATTCTAGTGAAACCATTAGGGCACCTGATGGTCCTTTATATATAGTTGCAAAAGTCAAGAACACACCTTGCCGTGGAGTGCTTATTGATCCTTCTTGTATGGTTAATGTCATTACTGAAGAATTTCTTTTTACTTTGCAATTGAATCAAGTTATCTATGACAAAACAGATGTGGTTGTGAAACTATTTGATGCATTTTCTTCTCCTGCAATTGGTTCTATTACATTACCTATTGAGGTCCGTAACAAATCCCTTGATGTGAACTTTGCTATTATTCCATCTTCCGAACAATTTCGTGTGAAGCTTGGCTATCCTTGGCTATCTTCCATGAAAGCTATTGCTTCTCCTATTCACAAGTGTTTGAAATTTCCCCATAATGGTGAAGTTGTTACTATCAATCATAGTCTCTTTAAACCAGCTGAAAGAACCTCTAGTGTTCCTATTGATTATTTTTGGCCTAAACAATTCCAATCTCTTCCTCCGCGAAGTGATCATCTTTTCAAATCTTATCAAAAGTGGAAAACAGATATGATCCTATCTCTAAGTGAACCTAGAACACCCAAACTTGATATTCCTCTCGTTCTTGAGAAGGAAGTTCTTCCTTTGAAAGATAAAACTAATGTCTTTCCTTAAGAAGATTCCCAACCCATTCCTATGGATGTGACTATGCCTATATCTAATAAACTTCCTAAAAGTAGACCTATCCCTCCTCGTCATGATGGACTTGGTCTCCTTCCTAAACCAAATATTCCTCCCTTATATGGAGCGGTTCCTCCTCTTTCCTCTTATGGAGAGAAGAGACCCTCCTCTTCTCCTATTATTCAACCTAAGAGACCACAACCTAAACACCCAAGTGCTAAGGATGAGAACATTCCTCCTCCTCGATCTTCTCAACTTCCTACTAAGACTAGACGAAATCGTTCTGCACGTGAATGCCGACGAAAGCGTCGTCTTAGAGCTCAGGCAGCTGCTTTTCAAACTTTGCAATCCCCAAAAACACCTTCAACAAGCATTATTCCATTTTCTCCTCAGCCGACGATTGAGCCGAAATCTCCTAAACATAAGATGCATGATGGTCTTGATCATGTGCGAGTTAAAGACCCTATCTTTATAAATCTTGATGATGATATAGATGAAAATGTTATTCATGATGAACATGTTACTCCTCTTGCTTCTAATAGTGAATATGAACTTGTTGATATTGATAACCATCTATCTAACGAATTTTCTAAAGCACTTATCCTAGCTCCTAGACAAGAACACCGTGGCTTGGGATATGAACATAGCCCTTGTTTGGATCTTGCGATAGCTCCATCTGCTGTGTTGGATGTTCCTCCTCTAGCGTGTTCCCTACCTTCCTGAAACATTGATCAGCAAGATCGGGGGGTAGATGACGTGCTAGACTAGTTTCATTAGCATAGCAGATTCTCTCCCCCTCTCTTTTGTTACTTCTTCTATGTGTTATTCTCATTCTTCTATTTGTTGTCCTTAGTGTTGCCTACTTGAGGACGATGCAAAGCATTGAGATCTCTTGATCTCTCTCATGTTGACTCAAAAGACACATGTGTTCCCTTCTTCTAGGTGACCTTCCTTGATTGGGGAATGAAGAACAATTATGCATACATACATATGATATACATGAATTATCATACAGCATACTGACCCCGAGGAAAGCGAAGTTACCTTGTGCTTTGTGTTTTGTGTTTATTATCCTTGGGCTTATCTCACACTTGGGGGCTAAATCCTTGTGATAACGTGCTCCTTTCCCTTCTCATTCTTATATGTATCACTACCTTAAAGCAATCACCCCCGGTGAGGCGTGTGTGATCACTTTAACGTAGGGGGGCATACATCCCGTTCATATCTTTTCAAGATACTTAAAAATTTCTTGGCGAACTTAGCTTTGCCTTGAAAATTTTTGATATCTTTCTTGCATGACTCATAGTGAGGGAACCTTACTACTGACAGTCATGGTTCTCCCTCGTGATCTTCCCTTTTACTTTGTCAATCGAAGTTGTAAGATCCTTAGTCCACTGGGGGCTTGGTGTATCTTGCCTCCTTGACGTGGTGAAAGTTTTTCAATGTTGTTTCCTTGTACTTTACCGGAAGTATGAGCGTACGCTTATACTCCCGCTAAAGTGGGGGCTAAATGTAGCGTCCTAAAATTGCGACACTTGCAATTTCGACCGCATTTGGGTCTTCACGATGGCGACGCAACACTAAACCTGAATGGAGACCTCGAAACTTGCTCACGACACCAAAAACTGCATTTTTCAAGCACCCTGGCCTGAACCTCCTTTGCACCCTGCTGTCCCGGGAGGTGGGACCAGAGCGCCTAGCGCCCTGGTCCTTCAGGACCAGGGCACCCAGCGCCCTGGTCCCCCAGGACCATGGTACCCAGCGCCCTGGTCCCTGGCCCTATTTTGGGCCCAGTCTCCTATGGGGTCTCGGGTCTTTTTGTTTGCAATTTGGAAATTAACTTTCCTGGTCGGCCTAAGGTCGGGAAAATCAGTCTATTAACCCTAATTGACAAGTATATAAACTACTTTTCCTCTCCCATTTTGGAGGTCGAAAAGAAGAAGGAAATATGTGTACAAGGCGTGGAAACTATACTCAAACATTCAAACATTCAAGCATTCAAGCATTCAAGCATTCCTTCAAGTAATTGATCATTTCAAGTCTCCATTCAAGGCTAAGTGTTGCATTCAAGACAAGCATTCAACCATTGATCACTTACAACACATTACATGCTACAACATACAACATACAACAAACAACAACATCTATACCTTCGCATATAAGGATACAAACATCCTTACAGCAAGGTATTAGTACTTGTTTTACATTACATACATTTACATTTACAGCAATTTCTCATTTCTTGGTTAATTCCAAAACCGGGGTTTGACCTAAAGGCAAACCCCTAATCCCTAACCCCCCAATCGTCTTCGCTTTTCTGTGTGTAGGTTGCAGGTACACGGCTGAAATTGAAGATCTGGAATCCTTGTGCAGAGACGAACAGATCCCCCTTCGTTTCGCGGATTTTTCGGAGGACCGTGTGCACGCCGGGCGCCATCGTCCCATCAACTTTTGCTCAAATTTGCAGGACAGCACCGTATCGACATTTTACAACTAATTCCAGGTCCGCAGCTTCATCCTATATCCCTATCTCAGTTTATAAGCGAATTTTTCTCACTTTCTATGCATTCTTAGCTTAATTCTTCTATCAACATTCTTTACAAAAGAGGGTAGCCTTGCTATCACAACCCTTGAAACTCATTTAGAATCCAACCTTGCCTTGTGTGGGATTGGATCTTGTGGGTTTCAAACCCTCTTTTGAATGTAAAGTCCCTCCTAAGTGAAAACCATCAACCCTAGCAACCTCCCTTCTCTCTCCTTGGAGTTGGAAGAGGGGAGAGCAACTAGGGTTCGATCATTTTTCCGCTTTACACCTTTCTAGATGATTTTTTGGTTAATCCTATTATTTGTTGATCAGAAAGTGCACACAAGAGGGTTCCTCGTTCTCTACAATCATTCTCAAGCTCCTTATCTAGGTTTGTCGGACGAGGATTTTTAGATGTCGGATTATGAGGTGTAACACCATTCTGTGCGATCTCCCAAATCTTCTTGCCAAGACATCTCAGATGAGTCTCCATCTGAATCTTCCATACTGTGTAATTTGTTCCATCAAGCCTAGGAATCTCTCTGAAAGATAGCTCCAGAAGAACTGGATGAACTTGAACTCTTAGTCACCATAGGATCTTCCTCAAGCAGTTAAACTTTCTGCATAGAGGACCAATGCCCTGATACCAATTGTTAGACATTTCAAATAACCAAAAGACAATTGAGAGGGGGGGTGAATCAATTGTCACAGATTACCAGAACCATTAGCAATTAAAACTATAATACCAGAACCCATGATATTAATACCAGAATAGCAATTAAACCAATTAAGCATAAACAATAATCACAGAATAAATACCATCCACATAACACCAAGATTTATACATGGAAAACATAGTAAAGGGAAAAACCACAGTGGGAAGCCTACTCACAGTCAGATAATACTTTTTTAGTAAGTATATGAATTACAATTGAGGGACCTACACTTGCAGGAAGGCCAATAGCCTAGAGTGCACTGCTCATCACAAAATGAGCTTCATTGACTACATAGAAATCTAGATTACAATCTGGAGAAGTGTTGAACTGCAAAAGATAGCATCTCCTATGTCTGAGTACAGTTTTGGTTAAGCTCAATACCGGACAACTAAATCCACCTACATAAACCCAATTCGATCTTCAATGATCAACCAAATCCTCTTCCTGAATGATATTACATTATTCATACATTACATTCCTTTCCCATAACCATTATGATCTACAATGAGATCTTACATCTATATATACAAACCCTCGACCATAAACAATTAGGTCGGCCATCATATAATAAACCAATTACATAATTACAAACCATATCGTCCTTAGACCAAACATATAATATCCAACACATAAGACATCTTGGAAACACATCGAGAGGCCCAATCCACATGTTACATTAAAGTTGGTCCACAACCTAGATCAACCAGGACCTAGTATAGGTCCACACGCTACAGCAATGATCTCCATCTGCCAAGTCTTGAACATGATCACCAACAGCATCCTGAAATTCCACTAGAAGTTGCACCAACACCACTTATGCAATTCATCAAAGATCTTCATCAAAAGCTCTGTCGGTGAAACCCTCACCGGAACTAGAAGCCAAGCTTCTAAGCAAACACGATAGCATATGATCACTAGACCAAAACCAACTTACTGAATATGAGCATGAGTATCATGAATAAGCCTATTCCATAACCAAACCATACCGGAGTCTACCGGATCATGTCGGATCCAAATCAACTAGAAACCACTCAACCTACCAGGACCAGAAGGGTGTCGATAAAGCATCCAAATAGCTAGTGTTGGCATCAATGACAAAACATCAATGCAAAATATAATAAATTCGACCAAATGACCAACAGTCCTAAGGGGTCATATGGTGTTCTAACACATGTGTGGCCCCTTATGACCCCTAATAACACCATGTGAACCCTTATGACATCATAGGACCCCTTAAGACAATATGAATTCCTAATGGGTCATATGGTGTCCTAAGGTGTCATATGGTGTTCTAACACATGTCTGGGCCCTTAGTACCCCTTAGGACACTATATGGCCCCTTGTAACATCCTAGTACACGACATGACCCCTTTTATGATACCATATGACCCCTTAGGACAATATGATGTCCTAATGGGTCATATGGTGTTCTAACACATGTGTGGGCCCTTAAGACCCCATATGATACCATATGGCCACTTTTAACATCCTCGTACATGACATTACCCCTTATGATACCATATGACCCCTTAGGATAATATGATGTTCTAATGGGTCATATGGTGTCCCTTAGGACAACATATGGTGTCTTAAGGGGTCGCGTGATGTTTTAACACATGCATGGCTCCTTAAGACTTCATATGACCCCTAATGACACCATGTCCCCCCTCAGGACACCATATGACCATTTATGACATCATATGACCCATTAGGACAATATGATTTCCTAAGGTGCCATATGGTGTCATAAGGGGACATATTGTGTCCTAAGGGGTCATATGGTGTTCTAACACATGTGTGGGCCCGGAGACCACCATATGACCCTTTAAGACCATATGATGTCCATATGGTGTCCTAAGGGTTATATGGTGTTTTAACACATGTGTGGCCCTTTATGACCCCTAATGACACCATGTGACCCCTTATGAAACCATATGACCCCTAATGACACCATGTGACCCCTTATGAAACCATATGACCCCTTACGACAATATGATATCCTAATGGGCCATATGGTGTCCTAAGGGGTCATATGGTGTTCTAACACATGCCCCCTAACAACACCATATGACCCCTTAGGACAACATATGACCCCTTAGAACAATATGATGTCCTAATGGGTCGTATGATGTCCTAAGGAGTTATATGTTGTTCTAACACATGTGTAGCCCCTTAGGACACCATATTACTCTAGAGAGGGAGGGAGGGGGAAGAGAGAGGGAGAGATAATGAGAAAGGTAGAGAGGGAGGGGGAGGAGAGAGGCATAGACTAGGAGAGAGGTACACCTGAGAGAGGAGAGTGAGATAGAGAGATAGAGGTTGAGAGGGAGAGACTTAAGAGATTAAGAATGAGAGAGAGAGAGAGAGAGAGAGACTAGGGGGAGGGAGAGACTGGGAGAGAGATACACTTGAGAGAGGAGAGTGAGATAGAGAGATAGAGGTAGAGAGGGAGAGAAACTTAAATGAGAAAGAATTAGAGAGAAAGAGAGGGAATGAGAGTTAGAAAGAGATAGAGAGAAAGAGGGGGAGAGAGGGAACAAGATGAAGAGAGGGGAAAAGAGTTAGAGATAAAGAAAGAGAAATAATGGGAGAGAGACACTTGATAGAGGAGAAGATAGATAGATGGATAGATAGATAAATTTTGAGAGCGAGAGACTTGATAGAGAGAAGGAGATAGACTTGAGAGAAATAGAAAGGGAATAAGATGGAGAGAGAGAGAGAGAGAGAGATAAATAAAGATAAGGGAGAATGGGATAGAGGCACCTAAGAGAGGGGAAGAGAGAGAGAGAGAGAGATAAGGAGCGGGGGAGATATTGAGAGACCTTAGAAGTGGATGCAAGGATTGTGAGAGAGACACCTAAGAGGTGGAGGGAGGGAAGGTCAGAGAGATTCCTAAGAGGTGGAGGAAGGGATGGTGAGAGAGAGAGAGAGAGAGAGAAAGAGAGAGTGAGAGATATGGAGCCTAAGTGAGAGGGAAGAAAGGATGGAAGGAGTGTATAAGAGACGAGAGAGAGAGAGAGAGAGAGAGAGGGGGGGGAGGATAGAGGGAGAGAATGGGAGAGAGATACACCTAAGAGAGGATGAGGGTGAGATAGAGAGATAAAGGTTGAGAGGGAGAGACTTAGGAGATGAAGTATGGGAGAGAGAGAGAGAGAGAGAGAGAGAGAGAATGGAAAGAATTGGAGAGAGGCTTGAAAGAGAGGGAGAGAGAGAGAGAGATAGAGGAATGAAAAGGGAGGGGGAGAGAGAGAGAGATAGAGAGAGAGAGGGGGGGGAGAGATAGGGAGTGGAGGAGATATAGAGAGACTTGAGAGGTGTATGGAGGGATATTGAGAGAGAGACCTAAGAGGTGGAGGGAGGGAAGGTGAGAGAGATACCTAAGAGGTGGAGGGAGGGATAGTGAGAGAGAGTGAGAGATAAAGAGATTCTGAGTGAGAGGGAGGAAGGGATGGAAGGATATTATAAGAGACTAGAGAGAGAGAGAGGTGAAGAGAGGGAGAGAGGGAGAGAGGGAGAGAGTGAGAAAGAGATATAAAGAGAAAGGGAGAGAGGGGGGGATGAGAGAGAGAGAGAGAATGGGAGTGAGATACACCTGAGAGAAGAGGATAATGGGACAAAGAGATAGAGGATGAGAGGGAGAGATTTAAGATATAAATAATGGGAGAGGAAGAGAGATGGAGAGAGAGTTAGAGAGAGAGAGGAGGGGGGAGAAAGAGAGAATTATGTGAAAAGGAGAAAGGGAGGGGGAGGGAGAGAATGGGAGAGAGATACACTTGAGAGAGGAGTAGAGTGAGATAGTGAGAGGGAGAGTAAGATAGAGAGGTAGGGGTTAAGGAAGAGAGAGGAAGAATGCAGGGAAGAGACCAGAGAGATAATGCTGATACAAGCATGTTGATTATTGAAATTTGACTATGTCTGAAATTTATATGAATACTAAAAAAACTAGAATCTACATTATAACTCCTAGAGATCTAGAACCACTCTCAAACATCCTGACAATATATATAAAATATAACAAAGTAAGAAAAAAGAAAAATATAAATGTGACTTATACTTAAATACTATATTTTATTAATATATTCCAAGAGAGAACACTTTTTGCTTTGTAAGATGAAAAAATTATATGAAATACATTTGGCGTGCGCCTTAGTTGGTGCATGCCAAAAGTATTTTTGATTTTTTTTCGTTTGGCATGTGCCAAATGCTCTGCCTTGGAAAACACCAAGCCAAAGGCTTGGATTTGTCTTGGGCATCCAACCCAAAGGCTTGGACACCCTTCTCAAGCCTGAGACGTGTTTTCCAGCAAATATTAAAAATTTTCTTACTTTTTTATTTGTGTTCTCTGTCAGGCTCGCACATGTTTCAATGCAATAAAAAAACACCATACACTCATCAAGCTCTCTCTTATCTATCCAACCATATAATTCTTTTCAAATTTTGATAATGTTAAGGTCTTCATCCATAATTTCTTTTGTTAGTGTGTCCATTTTTTTGTTAAAAACCAACATGTCATATTTCTACCATATATTTTTACCCATTTATTGAATTTTGAAAAAAAATTACTATTTTAGAAACTAGACTCGATTCTACAATTTTTTTTATAAAAATGATTTTTGATTAGTTTTCACAAATTTTTAGGGGGAGCACGCTCAAATTTATGCTTTTCAGGATTGTCCACTTCAAAAATTAGTAAAAAATAATATATTCATTAAAAAATTAGCCAAAAATTCTGGTATAAACTAAATGGTGTTAACTAATTTCTCACTAGAGCGATTTAAAAAATTCCAAAAAAAAGTTGACATTTTAGGGGGAGCACACCAAGTGCTATGTTATTTTTTTCTGAAAAAAGAGCACCAATTTGTGTGCTCCCCCTTTTTGAAACCCTTAATCTCCACTATTTTCAAAATAAATTAGTAGTTTAGAAAGTAGATTTGGAGCACTACAACTCTTGTTCTTTCTACATCCTCATATTTTGAGTGTAACTATCTTCATTTTCTTGTTGAAGTTCAAACTTTGTCGATTTCAAAAATAAAGTGGCATCTTAAGACCCCTTTTTGGTCCCCCGTCTTTGTGCACTTACCCATATGCATTAGTTGGTTTTGGGCCATGATGATGCATTGGAGAGAATTTATTGTTGTATTTGATGAAGAAGTTGCATGTTCAAGATTAATCGGATAAGAGATTGAGTGATGAAAAATGATTGTTAGTTGTTGTCACTATGTAAAGAAATTAATGTAAAGAACATATAGATATTGTGTGTAGATAGTTTGTGGATGTCCATCTGCTTGGTGCCTAATGTATACACTAAGCATGATATGTTGATACAATTGATGATGTTGACAATGTGGTTGATGGCAATAATAAAATAATGAGGTTCTGGTGGTTTAAAATATTAAGATCATTATTAGACATGCATGAAAAAAGAATGAAGATGGTGTATTGAGTGAGAAGGTGATGTTTTTCAGGATAGCTTGGTCCTTGGAAGGTTGATAAAGCAAGTTGGTACAAAATTATGTATAGATGTGTGTCGGGAAGAATTCTTTACATTCCTTTCCCTTTGTAGATATGGTCTTATGGACTTGGATATAATGTTTATGCATTGTGGACATTGCACTCTTATCTTTTTAGGTTCTTGGCACTGTAGTTGATATGGTTGGTGATTGTAGTTGGTTGATAGTTTGGTTCTCTGTCAGAATTGGTTTGGGAAATGCTCTGCATTTTTCTGCATTAATGTTTCAGATGTTGTGGCTTGGAGGACATGTTTACAATTTCTATGTTGTGTCTCAATTCAATTATCAAATGATGGTGTGATCTACAAGTGGTGTTATTGTGTTCTATAGTTGATTTTCCCTCCGGAATAAAGTACTTAATATTAGTTATTTTGTGCTAGTATGATCTTGATATAAGAAGATGAAGGAAATATTTGAGAATGTTGTTAGATGTTCATGGAATGTCCCAATATGCTCTGTGTGTAGTTAGATGGCCTATGTGATGATGGGTATATGAAAGAAGTTGTGGTACCAAAAACGTGTCACACTTCAAAAAAAAATAAAAAATGGCCATAAGGCACGTGCCTTATGACCTTTTCAAACTTTAAAAAAACCCAAGTCTGTATTTTGGATGCATTCTCCATTCCCAAACCCGCGTTTTGGTGATTTGGGGTGCCATTTTCTTGCGCTCCCCCTTTGTAGAAGCTTGATATTGGGCACTAAGTTGTCCATCTCTCATCAAAATGTTGCCACGCCATCGAAGAGCTCGAAGAGCTATGTATTTTTGTTTTATTATTGTCATTTTTTTATTAATTTGAAGATTAAACTAGGTTTATTGATTTAAATTTATTTTCATTATTAGAAAATGAGATTAGACAAGAAAATGTTGAAAACACTCAATCACCTCCTCATGAAGACCATATTGAAGAAGAAGCACATAAAGAACCTCCTACAATCCCTAAACATCCCATAGATACACAAGAAAACCTATTAGGTCAAATAGAAAATAGCCAAAAAGATCTTGAAGGTTTAATCACAAGGCTAAAAGATCCCACTGGAACAAACTCCCATAGGACAAACCTTGCCAGTTCTTTGCAATCTATTGTATCTCACATACAATCTGTGAGTGGGCAAATAAATTTTTGGTCCAGTAAGAAGGAAGAACAAAACCAATTTTATGCTGACAAATAATCATATGCAACAATGAAGAAAAAGAAAATTAATAAATTTGACTTGTGTTCCCTTTTTACGGACCCCCGAACGAATCAACCTTTACACCCTAGATGTAGGAGATTCCCTATTCATTGGTGTCATCATGAAGGGATTAAGAACAATTTTTGGGATAGGTGGGGATAGTATTTGATCAGCCCCCATGCAATAATCATGAGGTACCCCAATACTTGTTGAGAAAACTTTACTGTGAGTTTGTCCTTAATGAGATCCCAAACTATTTTGATTTTCTAGATTTCCAAGGTAGAGGTTGGGGTTCCTCACATGATAGAGAGGGTGCACAGCGTGGCCCAAATCTCCCACCAAGACCCTTGGCCAGACCTATGGTGGACCATGTTATTATTCCTTCCATTGTGAAGGAGAGTATTAAGGTCAAAACTGTAGACTCCACTAGCTCACTCACTCAGACCCTTATACAGTATGCTAGGCCTCTAGTAGAGGGTGATGCGAGTGATGATGGTGATTCTTCTAGGCATCGAGTTCCAACTCATTTTTATCGATCTTGTGGTTCTCTTTGCACTTATGATCCTAATAGTTCTGAGAATGCATGTGCACGAGCAGAGTTTTCTATAGAGAACATTGTCATGACAAAATCCTTGTTGAACGAAACATTTGGCATTGATACCCAGGTGAATTTTATTACAAGTTCATTTCATTCTTTTTATTAAATCTTATATGAAAATTTGAGAATATATCTAAATTAGTAAATTATTATGATAAAAAACCAGGGTCAAAGTGTTCACAATACTAGTAACATTCCTACAGTACCCTTTTTCATGACTTCATCGACTCCACAGGTATACAATGAATGAAGAAATATAATTATTATATGTAGATAGTTGAACCTTATGTGAATGATTTTCTAATTACTCATTTTGGATGTCAAATAGTTTGATGCTAGAGCTTCAACATCAACACCTCGCAGTGTATTTCATCGACAATCTTTCACCTAGGTAAACAATTTATCTTTAATGTTGTTATTAAATAATATAGATAGTTTTGGTGATTAATCAATATAATTTGTTTAATTTTTAGATGTTGACATCAGAGACTCCTCCTGCTGTCTGCGCATCAATGGAGCGCGATGTTGTTGCAGCAGTAGCAAGTTCAACTGCTTTGACATAAGTATGAGACATATTTGTAAATTTAGTAAATTTAACATTACATTTGTTATCTTAATAATATGTTATTGAAAATTTTAATGACACTTGTATTTAATTTAATTTATATTGTGATGCTTACAGGAGGGGCTTGTCACTCCAGATCATGAACGTGCACCTATTGTGGGTGAACATCATGATTATTTGTATGTGGTAAGTGACTATTCTATTATATGTCATTCTAAAATTCAATTTTTCTATATGTTAACATCATTCTTTTCATTGTATCAGGTGGAGTTACAAAAAAGTCTGGAGAGGAGGTCAAGTGGGCGTACTCGAAAGACACCTGCATCATATACATCTCCATCCCATCAACAGGAAAAGGTATCTTGTGATCTATTTCCTTCCCCTAGTGAAAAATTAATAGAATAGGGTCCTACCTTGTATGCCTATATGGCAATTTTGAACATATGTTTTGTATTACGAATATGTGACATTCTATGTCCATATGGCTTTTGGCAAGCTCCTATTTGACTTTATTGGATACCATGTTGTATGCCTGTATGGCAATTTTGAACATATGTTTTGTATTAAAAATATGTGACATTCTATGTCCCTACGTGTACAAGGTGACGGTTCGGTGCCACGACGAGTGAATTGAAAGATGGGGCATTGTGCAACTTTTCGTTGAACTCATCTAATGTTTTTTGTCGCAACTGAGAAAGTGTTGTCATGAGCAATTGGATCTAAGTCTACCTAAACTGAGAGAGGCTTTATTAGAGTGCCATAACACGACCCCGTACAATCAGACGGCTTGTTCTTAAGATTAACAAGCACCGAGAAACGCGATGCTGAATATTGACAAATTTGAGCAACTTGAGCACTTAAGCAATTTCGTTACTAGGGTGTGGCCTGCATCGATCGGGTGAGTTTGATAGAGGAACGAAGGCATTACTAGCATAAACTTGGTCACATGGACGTGTACGAGCTGACAGTTTAGTGTCATGACGATCGATGGGGCATTATGCAACTTTTCATTGAACTTATGTGATGTTTTTTGTCACAACCGAGAAAGTGTCGCCACGAGCAAATGGATCCGAGTCTACCTAAACCAAGAGAGGATTTTTTAGAGTGCTATAACATGACCCCATAGGATCAAATGAATTGTTCTTATGTGTCACTAACATTAAAAAAAATGATGCCAAATTTTGAAAAAAATTTACACTTTGAGTGATTGACAACAAATGAGCAATTTTTACATCTTTTACCATATTAGCCTAAAACTTCACGAAATGATCCCATGTGATCTCTAATGGTCCAAAATGACATTATTTACATAAAATCACATAAAACAAGAAAAAAACACAAATTTTTATATTACAATGCCTCGAGTTAGTCGAAAAATACAAGTCATGTACATATATCCAAATATGATTGATATTATATTTTTTTACATTTACATTTAATCTAATGAACCATCTGGATCTTCTCTACTCTTTATCATGTCTAGTATGGACTCATGGTCAGACTCATGAACCTTCCATAGGTTCTTGTTTAGTGGTCTACCCCCATATCTGATCAAATGAACATTTGAAGCTACAACAAGGTTAGAATAATGAAGAATCTTCCTATATGTCTCGAAGTCCTCGAACAACCACAAGTTAGACTTCTTCACTGGGTACCTTCTAAGCCATGTACCAGTAACAACTACTGATCTTGTGGGGTACTCAATATTTTCTCCATCTACCACAAGGCCATCCAATTTCTTTTGTGTGCCCACACAATGACAGGGGTAATAATTTGTTCCTTCTTCATTGTCTTGAGCTACAATAATTGCATAAACATGCCCTGCAATGATAAAGTGAGAAGAATTTAGCAAACAACTAAGGTAAAATATTAAAGTACAAAAATTTGCATGTGGATAATTTACCTAGTTGGACTAAATCTAACACATGGCCAAAGTCAACTGATGCTTCCATCTGTGTTAGTTGTAGTGCACTCGGAGGTCGATATGTCTCAAGTGGGATTAGAGGCCTCATACACCATTCGTCCACCCACTCCTTTGACTCATTCATTATAGGCACCATCTCTACGTGAAGAATAATAACATGCCATCTGTCACGTGTGGATAGTCCATGAACCTGCATTAGAGCTTTTGAAAGAGTGTAGCTCACTCGATCCTGTCAATGTACAACAATCTTCAAATTTTGCAATGTTAGTATCATCTACCAACCAGAAAAACTGTGAACTGAAGACTTACCTTGATTACCTAAACCAATTGTACCATTGCACCACTGATCAATTGATTTTGCATCTTTAAAGTTTGCATTCCCTTTGTACTTTAACTCTTCTCATGCTAAAGCTCTTTTAATACATGCTCTTGCACCATCATGCTCCCCTTTTCCATACCCAGCCTCAGAGAAATTCCACATATGTTGAATACGAGTCAACTTATGCATCCTACTCAACCAATAAAACATCTGAGATTTCTTAAATTCTGATGCACAATTATCTGACCATATTATATGCCTCGGCTAGCCAAATCATCGTAGAACATCTAAAAAACAACCTTGCACAAACTCTGTAGAGTGTGAGTGATCATCAGTGATGTAAAAATGATACTCCCTCAATATCTTCCTATCCTCTTACATATTATCATGTGCATGAATGAATGATATATGCACAAATATAGCAACTTGTGTGGAGTTGTAATTTTGCGATTGCACCTCGTTTTGCGGTTGTAGTGTGTAGTTCTCTGCAAAGTCAGCAATTGAAATGATTGTATGAAGTGGAAATGTGTCCTTGCATAACTTAAATTGTGAGTCAAACCAATGAGCTCTATGGTTATGCCTTGCATACTCATACACTATATTCTCATGAAAGATGCCCATAAACTGATACACTGGAATCTTCTCACTAACCAATTCACACCTTTTTGCTTAGTTTTCATCTTTTAGCATGTAGGCCATTGTCTTATATTTTCCAAATTCCACTAATTCATTACCAATTTCTTGTCCAATATCCATATGTTGACAAATTTGTAAATGTCGCAATCCACCATAATTAACACATGTGTCATCTAAGCAACACTTATTGTAATATACTTGACCATCTACTCTTTCACATAAGATGCTAGATATGAATTCCCTTGAAGATGTTGGTGGACCATTTATGTTGCATTCCTGCAAAACATTGTTAGCATGCAAATCTATACATATGTGTTGATCAACATCATAATGGTTAGAAAATTCGATATGTACTCTACAGCAACAAGTTGTGCATGTGTGATTTATTTTGACATAAAAAGGATTTACCATTTCAAAGAATCTTTGACTAATTTTAATTTGAGGATACATACATTGAAACTTGGCAAAAAATTGTGTTTGAGTCATATCCAAAAAATCTTTTGGATGTGGATCACGGATTTTACTACCAATCCTTCTTACAACATCTCTTTGATTTGGAGAGACCCTTGTGTTATTTTTCCAAAAATCTTCAATTAGGGATCTCAAGGCTTCAACAATTGTTTTATCTTTCCATGGTAATCTACCGGAAAATGCCCATAACTCATTGTTATATAGATCCTCCACTCTTTGTTGCCTTCCCATAGCTCTCATTAGAGTTTGTCTATTTATCTTCAATTGTTTACTTTGTTAGAAGTGACCTTGTCAAAGGATTTCAAACACTCAATTATAATGGCACCTTGCTAGAGGATTTACATATAAGATTGTTAGGTCCACTCGGTTAAGAGATTTTCTGTCACTTTACAAAATAACAGTAATAAGAATATATCTGCAACTTCACATCTAAAATGCTAAAGCAGATTCTTATTTTCTCAACACTGTCTAGTTATAGGACTTATCTTGTCCCTATGTTGGGCTCCCTACTCTGTTATTCAAACAGGTCTTCAAGCTTCTGTTCTCGGTAATCACTATGTAGCATCCTTGTTCTTACACTTGCCCACATACATTGTTCATCAATAATTTCTTATTTATAAACAATTTGCTAACCGCTGAATCTCCTTGATCACATTTCCCATGATCAATCATAGCCATTAGATCTTCAATCTTAACTAGGTTCAATGTATCCTTCGATCTGAAAAACGTTTTACTTCGCCTAGGAACTTGCATTCCATTCTTGGAACTTGTGCTAGGTTAAGCGGTTCAATCTGTGTTGTAGATCTAGCTCCTGAATTTTCAAAGTCATAGATCCTTAACAAATTTCTTGCACGTCATATCAATCATTTAATCAACTCCAGCTAATCAGCGTCCTTCATTAAATAATGCTTTCATTCCTTCAATGTTGTCTGTCATAACTCGGTTGCAACTCGGTAACTACTAAACTTCACTCAGTAGACATTCCACCTTCATTAACCGATATCGATAACCTTAGGGTTTACCGACTAGGTTCCTTAGGGCTTACCGACTAGATTCATTGCTCGGTGACATAGTATAGTATTAACCTTACAATCAACAACATATGTAGGATATCAAAACAATCTAAACATCATGATCTCATCATTGTCTAACTCGGTAATAGTTTCCCATTGAATAACTTATTTCTCCCCTTATTCATCACATTCTTTCTATGTCTTTTACCGACATTTTAATTCTCTTCAAATCAATCTTCTCAAGATATGGCAACATCATACTGAATCAAAATATCAATTTCATGACATCAATGACAAAATAATGTTATAAAGATAGTTATCATCCTTCTTCAGTTATATCAATAATCTTCAACAACCTTCTCAATATCCTTAATGAATATCAACAATCTCCTTCAATTGAAATGCCAACAATCTCCCCCTTTGGCATTGATGGCAATACCAACTTTTAAATTATAATACCAACAAGATATTTAAATTGATTTCGAATTCAAATTGCTATGGAGACTTCTCCTATTATCCTTGAGCTATTTTCTTCTTCTGAAGTCTTCTCCCTTTTTCAGTAAACTTCTCCCCCTATCATTAGTCTTCTGTTATCTTCTTCATTTAGGGCTTTACTATTTAGTCTACCATTTAGTCTTCTCCCCCTTTGACAACAATGCTAAAAAGTAAAAGAACTAAATCATGAACTCTTCTGCTGTGAAGTGCTTGCTTTTGTTGAGTTACACATGCAAATGTAACAGCTAAAACTCGATCAGAGCAATCTTTCCTTCAATACTATTTCCTGTATCTTGTTCCCTAGTCATGTTCCTGCACACCTTTAGAAAACTTCCTAAAGGGCGTAAATCAACATCAATCCACACATAATATTCTATAGATTCATCGAATTGATACTTTCACTGAACTCTGTCAGTGAGTAGAAGATAGGGTTAGGACCCCTAACTTGCTTCGGAGATACTCAAAAGTGTCTCTTGGTAGTGGCTTTGTGAAGATGTCTGCAATTTTCTCCTTTGTGCTAACATATTCCAGCACAACTTTCTTTTCTTGAACTTCTTCTCTGAGATAATGATACTTGATAGAAATATGTTTTGTCTTAGAGTGCATTACCGGATTCTTTAAAATGTTAATGGCACTCGTATTATCACAGAATATAGTTACTGGCTCGGTAACCTTTTCATTTATGTCTTCCAATAGTTGTTTTATCCATGCTATATTAGTGCAATTCAATGTTGTAGCAACATATTCAGCTTCTATTGTTGACTGTGAAATACATCCTTATTTCTTGCTAAGCCAACTCACTTGTCTTTCTCCTAAAACGAAAGCTCCTCCACTTGTGTTTTTCCTGTCATCAATGTTGCCTGCCTAATCAGCATCAGTATACACTTTAAAATCAAAATCATTTCTCTTTTCATATACTAAGCCATAATCTTCAGTGCCTCTCAGGTATCTGAAAATTCTCTTGATTGTTGTCATATGGGTTTCTTTGGGATCTGCATTGCTATATCTGGTCTACTGTACACAACATATTGTAACTTTCCAATCATGGATCGGTAAAGTGTCTCATCAATAGATGCAGATTCATCATTCTTTGATAGTTTATAGTTGGTAGTCATAGGAGTACTTACTGGTTTTGAATCCTCCATTCCTAATTTCTTCAAGATTTCCTTTATGTACTTGGATTGAGTAATGAAAATCTCATCTTTCATTTGTAGTATCTGTAAACCTATAAAATACTTTATCTCACCGATTAGTGACATCTCAAATTCTTTGCACATTTCATTACCAAAGTTTTTGCATGGAGAATCATTTCCACTAAATATAATATCATCAATAAATATGGCTGAGATCAGTATTCCATTGTCTTCATCATTCTTCATGTACATATTGATGTTTTCACTTGTTCTTATAAAACCAATCTTGATTAAGTAAGAGTGCAATCTCTCATACCATGCTCTAGGTGCTTGTTTCAGAGCATATAAAGCTTTGTTCAATTTACATACTTGATCTTTATTCTTGTCTTCAACAAATCCTTCAGGTCTTCAATATAAACTTCTTCTTCTAGTATACCATTCAAAAATGCATATTTGACATCCATTTGATATACCTTGAAATTTTTGAAAGCAGCATATGCCAACAATGTTCTTACTCCTTCAAGTCTAGCCACAGGTGCAAAGGTCTCACCATAATCTATTCCTTCTTCTTGAGTATATCCTTTGCAAACTAGTCTTGCTTTATTTTGAATGACCTCACCTTTTTCATTTAGCTTGTTTCTGAAAATCCACTTTGTACTGATAACATTTTTGTCCTTCGGTCTTGGGACCAATGTCCATGTGTCATTCTTCTTGATTTGATCAATCTCTTCTGTCATAGCATTTACCCAATCTTCACTATTAAATGCCTCTTTTACTATTCTTGGTTCAAATTCAGATATCAGACATGTGTTATGTCTCAGTTTGTTCCTTGTCATCATTGGATCATCCTTATCTCCTATAATTTGACTTGATGCATGATTCCTTCTGACATATTTGGCTAATACAAGCTCGGTAGGCTCGTTATGATCTTCTTCATCACTCGGTAACTGGATATTCTCTTTATTTTCTTCAGTAACTCTCTCGGTAGGACTTGTTGGTTGAACATAGACAAATTCTTCATAATCTTCTGGTTCCTTGGAATTTCCTTCTTCATTTATTTATGCAAATTCATTAATTTTCACATTTGTACTTTCTACTATTTTGTTAGATGATTTGATCAAACATTTAAATGCTTTGCTTCTAGAAGAATAACCTAGAAATGTTCCTTCTTCACTTTTCTATTCAAACTTTCCATTTCTGTCAGCTTTGTGTACATAGCATCCACTTCCAAAGATTTTAAAGTAACTTACATTAGGTTTCTTGTCATACCAGATTTCATATGGTGTCTTCAAAGTTCCTTTCTTTAGTTGTACTCAGTTCAGGGTGTAAACAGCAGTGCTTATTGCTTCTCTCCAAAAAAATTTGTGGCACTCTCTTTTCAATCATCAGGGTTCTCACACAATCCACAATAGATCTGTTTCTTCTCTCAACTATCCCATTTTGTTGTGGAGTTCTCGGTGCAGAGACTTGTCTTTTTATACCATGATCATTGCAGAATAAGTTAAATTCATCAGAGGTGAACTCTCCTCCTCTATCAGATCTAAGACATTTCAGTTGTCTTCCTGTTTCATTTTCAACTATTGCCTTGTACTATTTAAACATTTGAAAAGCTTCTGATTTTTCTTTTAAAAACATAACTGACATCATCCTTGAATAATCATCCACAAATAATATGAAATATTTATCACCATAATAACTCTGAACTTTCATAAGACCACAAAGATCAGTATGCACAAGATCTAAAATTCCCTTACAAGTGTAGGACTTACTTGTAAAGCTTGATCTTGTCATCTTACCCATCTGGCATCCTCTACATATAGCATTCTTAGGTTTCTCCAAACTCGGTAGACCTCTTACTCGGTGCTTCTTACTTATTTTGATCAAATTATCAAAATTTACATGACAAAACCTTTTATGCCATAACCAGGTATCATCTATCTTTGCATAAAGACACTTGTTTCGAGTTGAGTCAAGGTGAAATGTGTTACCTTTTGTTTGAGTCCTGGTAGCTGCTAATTTTCCATGCTTGTCATGAACTTTGACAATTCCTTTCTGAAATTCTATTTGGTAACCTGTGTTGTTTAGTTGTGCTACACTCAACAAATTATATTTCAAACCTTCAACCCAATAAACATCATCACATTTTGCATTGTCAAGAAGTTTGATTGAGCCTTTACCTTTTACCAGACATGGTGCATCATTGCCAAATCTTACATAGCCTCCATCATAATCTTCTAATTTAACAAATTTATGTTTATCACATGTCATATGATGTGAGCATCCACTATCTATGATCCAAGAATCATTATTATTTATGTGAGATATTAAGGCTTTTTCTTCATACCTTTCTTCATCAGATCCATCCTTAATGGCCACATAAACAACTTCCTATGTGTCTGTTTCATCAGATTTATCATCATTGGATTCCTCATCAGTAATTAGGCATGTCTTTCTATCTCTTCTTCTGAAATCTCGGTATCCTTTGTAGTGATTGTCTTTCTGTCTGTCATCTCAGTATTCTCTCTTTTCACTAGATTCTTTGTCAAGGCAGTTAGAGGCCATATGCCCTATTTTATCACAATTGAAACATTTCAAAGGTAGCTTTCCTTTATACTTACCTTTGCCTCTCAGTAACCTCCTAGCTAACAATGCTTCAAACTCTTCTTGCTTTCTGATTTTCTCATACAGTTTTTGCACTTCTTCCATGTTCTTAAGAAATCTTTCACTTGCTCCACTGTGATTCCCTTCAGAATACTTACTCATTCTATCATTGTAATCATTAGATTCACCAGGATGAAAAGAACTGAATGCATATTCAACTTTATTTACCGAAGACCCACAGTTATCAAAATTACTTAACTCAAATGCATGTAGCTTACCAATAGTAGCATCTAAAGAAACTGGCATGTTAGGTACAGACCTCAATTCATTGATTGTAGAGACTCGGATTGCATAAGCAGGTAGAAGGGTTCTCAATAACTTACTTGTGATATCCTTCTCTTCAATAGTTCCTCTTGCTCCTTTGATTTGATTGACAATTTCCTTTAGTCTTGTACTATATTGGATTATGTTCTCACCTTCATTCATTCTCATGGATTCAAGTTGACCTCTTAGACTATCCACTTTTTCTCTCTGAACATGTTCATCACTGCCATACACACATATGAGCTTGTCCCACATTGCTTTGGCATCACTGCAGCCTTCTAGGTCATTAAACTCTAAGTCGATTAGAGTTGATGATATTTCAATCATTGCTTGAATATGTTCTTGCTTTGCCTTTATCTCTTCCATTGTCAATGGATAGGTGCTAGGTGTAATGAAATCATTCTCCAGATAATATGTTGCATATTCTCCAATTCTTGATAAGTGCAGCTTCATCCTTTTCTGCCATGTGGAGAAACTAGACTTGTTCAGCTTTGGGGCATCCCTCTTATACATCTTCGGATCTTTGCCTCAAGTACCTTTAAACTTTTCTTCTGGAGTCCAAAGCTCTGATACCAATTGTAAAGTATTGATGCCAATAGTTAACAAGATGAGAGAGGGGGGTGAATCATACAAACTTAATCTTCTATGAAATCAACAGATTCAACCTCGGTAACTTATACTTAAGCAATATAACCAAAAACTGCTAAACATGCTAACTCATAAACACATAATCATCATAACACATATAACACCAAATTTAACGTGGAAACCCAAATAGGGAAAAACCACTGTGGTATTTCGGACGCACTAAGAAATATACTCTTCTAGAGTATGCTAGGTTAAAAGCAAATCATGTTAAAGATTACACACACATTGCTAGATGTGACCCGGTTAAAGAATTTCCCTCAAGTCTGTTAGGATCTTCACTTTGTTAGAAGTGACCTTGTCAAAGGATTTCAAACACTTAATTAGAATGTTGCCTTGCTAGAGGATTTACATATAAGACTGTTAGGTCCACTCGGTTAAGAGATTTTTTGTCACTTTACAAAATAACAGTAATAAGAATATATCTGCAACTTCACATCTAAAATGCTAAAGTAGATTCTTATTTGCTCAACACTATCTAGTCATAGGACTTATCTTGTCCCTCTATTGGGCTCCCTACTCTGTTACTCAAACAAGTCTTCAAGCTTCTATGCTCGGTAATCACTATGTAGCATCCTTGTGCTTACACTTGCCCACATACATTGTTCATCAATATTTTCCTATTTATAAACAATTTGCTAATCGCTAAATCTCCTTGATCACATTTCCCATGATCAATCATAGCCATCAGATCTTCAATCTTGACTAGGTTCAATGTATCATTTGATCTGAAAAACGTTTTACTTCGCCTAGGAACTTGCATTCCATTCTTGGAACTTGTGCTAGGTTAAGCGGTTCAATCTGTGTTGTAGATCTAGCCCCTGAATTTTCAAAGTTGTAGATCCTTAACAAATTTCTTGCACGCCATATCAATCATTTAATCAACTCCAACTAATCAGCTTCCTTCATTAAATAATGCTTTCATTCCTTCAATGTTGTCTATCATAACTCGGTAAATACTAAACTTCACTCGGTAGACATTCCGCCTTCATTAACCGATATCGATAACCTTAGGGTTTACCGACTAGGTTCATTGCTCGGTGACATAGTATAGTATTAACCTTACAATCAACAACATATGTAGGATATCAAAACAATCTAAACATCATGATCTCATCATTCTCTAACTGGGTAATATTTTCTCGTTGAATAACTTATTTCTCCCCTTATTCATCACATTCTTTCTATATCTTTTGCTGACATTTTAATTCTCTTCAAATCAATATTCTCAAGATATGGCAACATCATACTGAATCAAAATATCAATTTCATGACATCAATAACAAAATAATGTTATAAAGATAGTTATCATCCTTCTTCAGTTATATCAATAATCTTCAACAACCTTCTCAATATCCTTAATGAATATCAACAATCTCCTTCAATTGAAATGCCAATAGTGCCTTCAGCTTGAGATGTAAGAGATGGGGTGCCTTCAACTTGAATTATGGTAGACATGCTCTCAACCTCGGGATTCAGTTGTCTCATTGCACGAAGGTTTTGCATCTATTGCCTTTGTGTGGCCAATTATGTCTCTCTCTTAGATTGGATGGATATTTCATGTTCCTCTTGAATTGGCACCTCTTATTCTATCGTATTCAATTTCCTTTCTTCACGAAGTTGCTTCATTCCTTCTCTTTTTTTTGCATTCTTAGCTTCACGCTCTTTCGGTGCTACATTTTTTGGTCGTTTCCTTGGCATGATGATGATTTCTACATGTACATGCACATAAAAGAGAATAAAGTTAATTAATAAAGAGATTTCAAGAGGCATAAGGGGCAGTCCTAATGCATCTATGACTGTCCTAATTATGTTAGGACAATCCTAATTGATGAATACTAAGAGGGGGGGTGAATTAGTATACCAAAAAATACTGTAATCAATCTTTTAAACAGTTTAATAGATAACCGGTGCAACAGATTCACTAATAAACCGGTTAAGATAAGTGCAAACCAAATAGAAAACAAAGCATTCACCCACAAAAGCACAATCACCATAACACAAGATATTTGACATGGAAACCCTAATGGGAAAAACCACGGTGAACAAAAACTCACAAGTAACTATCTGTAGAATAGTAACCAAACCGGTTAAGGTAAGACCAGTTAAGGTCATACAATGTTCTTCACCAGAACAGATCCTGTTGGGAATCTAGATCTCTGTTAGAAGATAAGTCCTATTAAAGACTACCTTGTTAAAGGATTTCAGATCCACAGTTGTGAACCACCTTGTCAATGGATTTACAAAGGCTTTGTTGGGCCCACCCGGTTAAGGGTTTCAGACTTGTCAAAGATATTAGTAATCAACAAGTGAATAATCTAGATGCTAGCACAATATGCTTAATTATATCCTTGACAGCTCATTCTTAATGCATTTCAGCATTACTTCAATCTTCAATATCTCCACACTCTATCTCTTCACACAGACTTAATCTTCTCTTCAATGATCGCACATAACTATCTCATCCATGCAAACCCTAGACATGATGTCCTTATAAAGGAATCTAATTTCATGTCGGTCCAATAGAATTAGACTACAAGTTCCTAGGTACAGTGCATCTAGACACATTTGGTAACACGACACAAACACACCGCCAAAGTGTTGGTGGATGATAACTCATCACACATTACAGTAATACTGGTTGGTAACTTATCACAGATATATGCCGATTAATACAATATACCAATTACGAGTTGTCAAAAATGAAGACTGGAAGATCGTAGTGTTCCGATCAAAAAGTTAACTACCTCTTGGGTCCTTCATACCGCTTGAGATCCTATAACCGCTTGGGGTCTTCATACCGCTTGGGATCTTCAGTCAATCTGTGACAGGTAAACTATATTCTGCAAAATATCGATAGTCTAAAGACTATTCATTCAATAATACACAATACCGGTTGGAACAATTACCGCTTGAGCATAACTCATACATCAAGAAAGTGTGTGTCCATCAATGATAGTCAAAAATTCATCAAAATGCCAACAATCTCCCCCTTTGGCATTGATGGCAACACTTTTTGACATCTAAGTGTTTTTACAACAATAACAAAAGATGCTACAATCAAAATTACTCCCCCTAAGCATATACACTACCCCCTTTGCAAAAATTACAAGTGCATGAAATGGTAACATTCACAAAAATTTTAATATACACTACTCCCCCTTTGCCAACAATGATAAAGTAATACAAAGTAACCCCTTTCTCCTTATACAATAAAATAGAGTAGATGTTCAAGACGATAAGAAATAAAATTTCTCAAAAACAGATTTAAAGTTCTATACAAAAGTTTTCATGTCCAATGTCCATGACTCAAGTAATAAGGTAGCAACCTCACTTTCAGTCTTCATCTGGAATGCTAGTTCTTCCATTGCATCGATGGTACTCAGCTCTTGAGTTACCGTGATGGCTTTCAAGTTGAGAAAACATCTTTGAAGAACCTGCAATTTAGGAAATAGAAGTAGTTGAAGCTCCTGCAGATCTTGAGTCCGATTGTTGATTTCTACGTCCATCTTGGCAGTCTGATGCTGAAAATGATGAATAATTTGTCCTTAGGCATTGAATAAATCATAGCGCATCTTTAATTTGTTGATATATTCCTATAACTCCGATTGGAGTTGAGCTTTTTCTTTGAGCACATCTTCACAAAAAAGATAGGGTTGACAGATTTTACTCAGAAGTAATTTACCTTCACCCATAACAACACTGATATCATTTTGTTGCTTCAGTACTTGTGTCTTGATTTCATTCATTTGCTTGACTAAGGCAATATTAAGTGCCTTTTCATGGTTCTTATTTGCAGTTGCTTGAGCAACATCCTCCAAGCATTGTACCTGGTCCTCTACTATGATACAAAGAAGTTTGAGCTTGGATAGAGAGGAGTCGGTATTGGGGAGGTTAGTACTGGGAATTAGACTGGTAGGGGTGTCAACTGCAATTTGTATGACATCCGGTTATTTCTTCTTCCGCATTTCTTCCAGTCTCTCATGTGCAAGTTTGATGCCTCGAAGTAGCTCAGACTCATCTGTTGATTTAGTCAGACATGCAAGAGTTAGATCAATATGACTGGTGGAATCAACCTGCTTGGTTTGATCATCGGTTGCCTTAGGAGTCTACCCTCCTTCTTTGGTCTTGATCTCCACTTGTTTTCTCTTCTCTACTTCCTTCTCCTCTTCCACTCTTTTATTTTCTTCTTCTTTCTTCTTCTCTGACTCTTTCTTTTTCTCCTCTTCTTGTTTCTTCTCCATTTCTTCCTTCTTCTTATCCTCTTCCTTCTTTTTCTTCTCTTCCTCCTTCTTCCTTTCTTCTTCCTTCCTCTTGTTTTCTTCTTTCTTCTTCTCTTCTTCTTTTCTCTTATTTTCTTCTCTCTTCTTCTCTTCTTCTTTTCTCTTATCTTCTTCTTGCCTTGCTTTTTCCTCTTGTTCTTTCTCTGCTTTCTCTTTGTCATGTTTCTCTTTCTCAGCTTTTTCTTTGTCAAGAGTGACATCCTCATTATCTAATGCATCAACATCAATAGGGTCAATTTATTCTATCACTCTTTCACCTTGACTATCAAATACCTCATCCAGTTTGCCTGAGGATAGGTCAGGTGCTTGGTCAGCCTGCCTAGCGGCTTCAGATACTCAATCCATATTGAAAGCAGCCATAACATGTATGTGTGTATCCTTTTCTACTTCATAAGTTTTACCTTCCAGTAACTTGAGTCACCTACTTCTCATAAAGAAGATGCCTTTGTTCTTATCCATAATTTCAAATAACTCAGAATTTGAAGCATCAAGAAAGTACTGTGCAAAAAATATCTCCCTGGTCTCTTGTTCTCTTTCAATGGTAATGCGTCATTTATTATCCAAAGAATTTGGAGTAACAGATTTAATCTCAGAAGGTGACCGATCATTAACACATAAATATTTAATGACCTCCTCTTCTACCTCCTCTTTCTCACTATCATTAAAGTCATCAAAATATTCCTTTAAGTCATCCAGCACTTTCCTCCTAATATTATTTATTGTCCTCTAACAATGTGTCATTGGTTTATAAGAAGAAATATCTATATTTACCGGTGCAGAAGTTGGTGGTACATTACCAGTAGACTTTGGCTTTTCGCTTGATTGCCTTGTCTTCTTTATTTGAATCTCTGATTCAGTGTCTTCTGCCTCCAGTGAGTGATTCCTAGATTTCCGCTTCCTCTCGAATACTTTTGCCGGAATAATCTCAGGTTTCTTTATGGCTGGTGACCGCTTCGTCACTTTCGGACTGGCAGATGTAACCGGTGCAGATATCGATGGCACTGCTTTGCCCTTTTTTTGCTTCGATTCCTCAATCGGTGTGACCCTCTCCAAGTAAGTAACGGTTCTTTTCTTCTTTGCATCTAGTGGTGAGGCAAGTAGGGTAGAGGCATACTCGATCAATATGTCATTCACCACTTCATACCCAATAGGGCCAATTACTTCTTTTCTAGGTTCCACAACTTCCATTATGCAGTCATATGTGCTTATTGTGAAGCGGATGTCATGTTCATACTTCTTCACAATATCACCAAATATCCTCATTCTCTGGCTCATCTTTCGTTTGAATTCATCAAAATACTTATTTAGAACCTCAGGATATGCAGTTCTCACTACTTGTAGACTCTCCTTAATCTGTCTGGAAACCGATAGGTCAATAGACCATTGAACATCACCTACTCCAAGGAAATAACCTTGAAAATAGAAGAATAGACTGACCAGAAGTTGGCCAAACTTGAACCTCAGAGATTTATCCTGTTTGATGGATTTTAGATTCACCAACAATTGCTTCTGTAAGCAGGTACATAGGTCATATTTAGTATCTTCCTTGATCATCCTGTATGCAGCATTCACCGCAGCAGTAGAGACAGAATTCACTCTGCTAGCATAAAATATCTTGTAACCAATCACCATGCAAGCATATTTTACCAGATCATCAAATATGGTGTTGATGGTCATTGCCCGTTGGTCACTCACAGAACTGGTGAGTTGTGTCATTTTAGTTTTGGTGACCTTCTATAGAACTGGTACTTCTCCAACATTGCAGAATCCGGTGACGGCATGAATTGCTTCCGGTGTGATGTCATGGGTCCGCTCGAGATACATCTTGTCACCATGCACTCTGCTAAGGATAATGTGAATACGTTCTTCTATAAATTCTTCTAGAAAGTATACTACATTTTGTAGTTTCATCTTCTCAAGGATGCTATACTCTGGTTTGATCTTCTTGTCATCTCCACATAATAGAATTAGCTGGGAGTGAATTACTAGGGATCCTAGGTCTTCCAACTTATAGTCTATATACCCTAAAATATCTCCCTCGACAATGACTCTGGCAGGAATTTGAGATAGGGCATTGTATCTCATTTTCTTTTGAAGAAACTTAGATGTATCTTCAGGTGCACTAGAACTAGAATGCGATGCGGAAGCCATAACCAAATGATAAAAAAGAACTTTTGGAAAATATATTCACAATCTGAAATTTAGGTTTTCCAATATCGCACATAGTACACCACTTCGGTTGCTAGTTCACCACTTAGTGTTCTTCACAGATTGTTTGAAAATGATTGCATGATTTCGCACATGATTTCTCCAAATGCCAAACAAATTGCTCTGGTTGCTCTTCTTTTGAAAACAGATAAGTGAAAATGACAACGAAAACCCTTTTTAAAAAACTATTACCTACCATAATAAATGCATCACTGGTAGGGCACAAACCCTAATTTTTACTTTTACCACTTGAAATCTTCTACCGACTAACAGGTAACATATACCGATAAAGGTCTTTACTGATAGAAACCGAGGGTTCGAAATATTTCACAGATATGTTCCCCCTAAGCTAATCTGAAGCTCGGTTTGCCGGTTCAGAGACTTCCATACTAGGTGCAGAAGCAGGTTCATCCTGTGACTCTTCTTCTGATTTCTTTTTCCAAGTTTTATTCATTTCCACTTCAACGGTTTCAACATCAATCTTCCCTTTTGGAGTGATCGGTATATCACCCGATAGGTTCTTTCTCAGTCTGCAAGTTCTGGCAGTGTGTCCCGGTTTGTTGTAATGATAGCATACCATTCTAGGTGTTCTCCATGGTCTATTATTCATACTTCAATTCTTCCTTCTGCATGTTGCAACAGTGTGACCGCTACCACGACAGATCAAACAAGTTGCTCTCCATCTAGTAGCTGCTTGATAACCACCTGACCGATGGTCATAGGTATTGTACCGGTTGGGATTCCAGATCACAGGAGGTTCCGGGATAACTCCTTGAGTCCTTGGAGAATATCTCCCAGTGTTGTGCAAAACTGACCTGCACTCAAATGCTCTATGTCCAAACTTGTTTCATGCATAACAGTTTCCATTGAATCTATTGGATCTAGGCATATTGTTTTGAAAATAAGGAAAATTGTTGTAGGCCTTGCTTCTACATGCATTGGTAGTATGTCCTTCTTTGAAACAATTAAAGCAAACAAGTTTAAATTTTTGCTTACCTTTATCCTTGGATGTCGGTTGCTTCTTTGATGCTTCAGCTTTTGTTCAAGAGATCTCACCTTCCTCATACCCAAAGAAACCAAGTCAAATGGTATTCTTTATTGGCTTTGCTGATTCTAGCTATTTCGCTAGCTTAGCAGTACTCTGATTGAATTTGACAAGTATTTCCTTTGACTCAGTAAGTTCCTTGGAAATAGAAGCATTGGATTCCATCAAGGTTGCATTCTCAGAAATGGCCATGTTTAGTTCACCTTGCATTTCTTCTTTTCCCACTATACTCTTCTGGAGATGAGCGGTAAGGGTACTAATTTCTTGCTTCAGCTTGGAAATCTCGTGATCTTTGTCTTTTACCAAATCTTCAGCTTTCCTTATGTTCTCAAGAACCTTACTCATTCTGATAGTCAGTCCTTCCAACTCCCTTCTCAGATTGACTTTAGACTCATTTAGTTTTTCAACTTCTTCAACTAGGGCATCCATCTCAACTTCATCAGAAGAGCTATTTTCAGTAAGTTCCATTAGTTTTTCAGCATTCTCTCTTCTTTCGGACAAAGAAGCTTTATACTCAACTTTGATTTCATCATAGGCTCTCTCAGTCTGAGTGAGACGATGAGTAAGTTCCCTCACAGTGTATTCCCCCATATCTCCTTCCAAGTGGTTAGACTTATAGAAAGGTTGGCTCTGATACCAATTGATGAATACTAAGAGGGGGGTGAATTAGTATACCAAAAAATATTGTAATCAATCTTTTAAACAGTTTAGCAGATAACCAGTGCAACAGATTCACTAATAAACCAGTTAAGATAAGTGCAAACCAAATAGAAAACAAAACGTTCACCCACAAAAGCACAATCACCATAACACAATATATTTGACGTGGAAACCCAAATGGGAAAAACCATAGTGAGAAGAAACTCACAAGTAACTATTTGTAGAATAGTAACCAGATCGGTTAAGGTTAGACCAGTTAAGGTCATACAATGTTCTTCACCAGAACAGTTCCTGTTAGGAATCTAGATCTCTGTTAGGAGATAAGTTATGTTAAAGACTACCTTGTTAAAGGATTTTAGATCCACAGTTGTGAACCACCTTGTTAGAAGATTTACAAGGGATTTGTTGGGCTACCCGGTTAAGGGTTTCAGACTTGTTGAAGATATTAGTAATCAACAAGTGAATGGTCTAGATGCTAACACAGTATGCTTAATTAGATCCTTGACAGCTCCTTGTTAATACATTTCTGCATTACTTCAATCTTCAATGTCTCCACACTCTATCTCTTCACATAGACCTAATCTTCTCTTTAATGATCGCACATAACTATCTCATCCATGCAAACCCTAGACATGATATCCTTATAAAGTAATCTGATTTCATGTCAGTCCAATAGAATTAGACTACAAGTTCCTAGGTACAGTGCATCTAGACACATTTGGTAACACGACACAAAATCAGCGCCAAAGTGTCAGTGGATGATAACTCATCACACATTACAGTAATACCGGTTGGTAACTCATCACAAATATATATCGGTTAATAAAATATACCGATTATGGGTTGTCAAAAATGAAGACTGGAAGATCGTTGTATTCCGATCAAAAAGTTAACTACCACTTGGATCCGTCGTACCGCTTGAGATCCTCTAACCGCTTGGGGTCTTCATATCGCTTGGGATCTTCAGTCAATCTGTGACAAGTAAACCATCTTCTACAAAATACCAATAGTCTAAAGACTATTCATTCAATAATACACAATACTGGCTGGAACAATTACCGGTTGAGCATAACTCATACATCAAGAAAGTTTGTGTCCATCAATGACAATTGAAACATCATCAAAATGCCAACAATCTCCCCCTTTGGCATTGATGGCAACACTTTTTGACATCTAAGTGTTTTTACAACAATAACACAAAAGATGCTACAATCAAAATTACTCCCCCTAAGCATATAAACTACCCCCTTTGCAAAAATTACAAGTGCATGAAATGATAACATTCACCAAAATTTTAATGTACACTAATCCCCCTTTGCCAACAATGACAAAGTAACCCCTTTCTCCTTATACAATAAAATAGAGTAGATGTTCAAGACAATAAGAAATGAAATTTCTCAAATACAGATTTAAAGTTCTGCACAAAAGTTTTCATGTCCAATGTCCATGACTCAAGTAATGAGGTAGCAACCTCACTTTCAGTCTTCATCTGAAATGCTAGTTCTTCCATTGCATCGATGGTACTCAGCTCTTGAGTTACCATGATAGCTTCCAAGTTGAGAAAACATCTCTAAAGAACCTGCAGTTTAGGTAATAGGAGCAGTTGAAGCTCCTGCAGATCTTGAGTCTAGTTGTTGATTTCTAGGTCCATCTTGGCAGTCTGACGCTGAAAATGATGAATAGTTTGTCCATAGGCAGTGAATAAATCATAGGGCATCTTGAAGTTGTTGATATATTCCTGTAACTCCGATTGGAGTTGAGCTTTTTGTTTGAGCACATCTTCACAAAAAAGATAGGGTTTGCAGATTTTACTCAGAAGTAATTTACCTTCACCCATAGCAACACTGATATCATTCTATTGCTTCAGTAGTTGTGTCCTGAGTTCATTCATTTGCTTGACTAAGGCAATATTAAGTGCCTTTTCATGGTTCTTACTTGCAGTTGCTTGAGCAACATCCTCCAAACATTGTACTTGGTCCTCTACTACGATACAAAGAAGTTTGAGCTTGGATAGAGAGGAGTTGGTACTAGGGAGGTTAGTACCGGGAATTAGACTAGTAAGGGTGTCAACTGCAATTTGTATGACATCCTGTTATTTCTTCATCTGCAATTCTTCCAGTCTCTCCTGTGCAAGTTTGATGCCTCGAAGTAGCTCAGACTCATCTGTTGATTGAGTCAGACATGCAAGAGTTATATCAATAGGACTGGTGGAATCAACCTGCTTGGTTTGATCACCGGTTGCCTTAGGAGTCTACCCTCCTTCTTTGGTCTTGATCTCCACTTGTTTTCTCTTCTCTACTTCCTTCTCCTCTTCCACTCTTTTATTTTCTTCTTCTTTCTTCTTCTCTGACTCTTTCTTTTTCTCCTCTTCTTGTTTCTTCTCCATTTCTTCTTTCTTCTTATTCTCTTCCTTCTTTTTCTTCTCTTCCTCCTTCCTTTCTTCTTCCTTCCTCTTGTCTTCTTCTTTCTTCTTCTCTTCTTCTTTTCTCTTATCTTCTTCTCTCTTCTTCTCTTCTTCTTTTCTCTTATCTTCTTCTTGCCTTGCTTTTTCCTCTTGTTCTTTCTCTGCTTTCTCTTTGTCATGTTTCTCTTTCTCAGCTTTTTCTTTGTCAAGAGTGACATCCTTATTATCTAATGCATCAACATCAATAGGGTAAATTTATTCTGTCACTCTTTCACCTTGATTGTCAAATACCTCATCCGGTTTGCCTGAGGATAGGTCAAGTGCTTGGTCAACCTGCCTAGCGGCTTCAGATACTCGATGCATATTTATAGTAGCTTTAACATGTATGTGTGTATCCTTTTCTACTTCAGAAGTTTTACCTTTCAATAACCTGAGTCGCCTCCTTCTCATAAAGAAGATGTCTTTGTTCTTATCCATAATTTCAAATAACTCAAAATTTGAAGCATTACGAAAGTACTGTGCAAAAACTTTTCTCCCTGATCTCTTGTTCTCTTTCAATGGCAATACGTCATTTATTATCCAAAGAATTATACAAAGAATTTGGAGTAATAGATTTAATCTCAGAAGGCGACCGATCATTAACACACAAATATTTAACGACCTCCTGTTCTACCTCCTCTTTCTCACTATCATTAAAGTCATCAAAATATTACTTTAAGTCATCAAGCACTTTCCTCCTAATATTCTTTATTGTCCTCTAACAATGTGTCATTGGTTTATAAGAAGAAATATCTATATTTACCAGTGCAAAAGTTGATTGTACATTACCGGTAGACTTTGGCTTTTTGCTTAATTGCCTTGTCTTCTTTATTTGAATCTCTGGTTCAGTGTCTTCTGCCTCCAGTGAGTGATTCCTAGATTTCTACTTCCTCTCGAATACTTTTGACAGAATAATCTCAGGTTTCTTTTTTGCTGGTGATCGCTTAGTCACTTTCGGACTGGCAGATGTAACCGGTGCAGATACCAATGGCACTACTTTTCCCTTTTTCTGCTTCGGTTCCTCAATCGATGTGACCCTCTCCAAGTAGGTACCGGTTTTTTTCTTCTTTGCATCCAGTGGTGAGGCAAGTAGGGTAGAGGCATACCCGATCAATATGTCATTCACCACTTCATACCCCATAGGGCCAACTACTTCCTTTCTAGGTTCCACAACTTCCATTATGCAGTCATATGTCCTTATTGTGAAGCAGATGTCATGTTCATACTTCTTCACAATATCACCAGATATCCTCATTCTATGGCTCATCTTTTGTTTGAATTCATCAAAATACTTATTTAGAACCTCAGGATATGCAATTCTCACTGCTTGTAGACTCTCCTTAATCTGTCTGGAAACCGGTAGGTCAGTAGACCATTGAACATCGCCTACTCCAAGGAAATAACCTTGAAATAGAAGAATAGACTGACCAGAAGTTGGCCAAACTTGAACCTCGGAGATTTATCCTGTTTGATGGATTTTAGATTCAACAACAATTGCTTTTGTAAGCAGGTACATAGGTCATATTTAGTATCTTCCTTGATCATCCTATAAGAAGCATTCACCGTAGCAGCAGAGACAAAATTCATTTTGCTGGCATAAAATATCCTGTAACCAATCACCATGCAAGCATATTTTACCAGATCATCAAATATGGTGTTGATGGTCACTCCCCGTTGGTCACTCACAGAACCGGTGAGCTATTTCATTTTAGTTTTGGTGACCTTCCATAGAACCAGTACTTCTCCAACATTGCAAAATCTAGTGACAGCATGAATCGCTTCCGGTGTGATGTCATGGGTCCGCTCGAGATACATCTTGTCACCATGCACTCTGGGTAGGATAATGCGAATATGTTCTTCTGTAAATTTTTCCAGAAAGTATACTGCATTTTGTAGTTTCATCTTCTTGAGGATGCTATACTCTGGTTTGATCTTCTTGTCATCTCCTCATAACAGACTTAGCTGGGAGTGAATTACTAGGGATCCTAGGTCTTCCAACTTATAGTCTATAAACCCTGAAATATCTCCCTCAACGACTCTGGCAGGAATTTGAGATAGGGCATTGTATCTCATTTTCTTTTGAAGAAACTCAGGTGTATCTTCAGGTGCACTAGATCTAGAATGTGATGTAGAAGCCATAACCAAATGATAAGAAATAATTTTTAGGATATACCTTCACAATCTGAAATTTATGTTTTCCAATATCGCGCACAGTACACCACTTCAGTTGCTAGTTCACCGCTTAGTGTTCTTCACTGATTGTTTGAAAATGATTGCAAGATTTTGCACATGATTTCTCCAAATGCCAAAAAAATTTCTCAGGTTGCTCTGCTCTTGAAGATTCTTCTTTCAAAAATAGATAAGTGAAAATGCTGACGAAACCCCTTTTAAACAAACTCTTACCTACCATAATAAATGCATCACTGCTAGGGCACAAACCCTAATTTTTCCTTTTACCACTTCAAATCTTCTGCCAACTAACAAGTAACATATATCGGTAAAGGTATTTACCAATATAAATCGGGGGTTCGAAATATTTCACCGTTATGTTCCCCCTAAGCTTTTCTGAAGCTCGGTTGGCCAGTTCAGAGAATTCCACACTAGGTGCAGAAGCAGGTTCATCATGTGAGTCTTCTTCTAATTGCTTTTTCCAAGTTTTATTCCTTTCCACCTGAATGGTTTCAACATCAATCTTCCCTTTTGGAGTGATCGGCATATCACCCGATAGGTTCTTTCTCAGTCTGCAAGTTCTTGCAGTGTGTCCCGATTTGTTGCAATGATAGCATACCATTCCAGGTGTTCTCCATGGTCTGTTATTCATACCTCCATTCTTCCTTCTGCATGTTACAGCAATGTGACCGCTACCATGACAAATCAAACAAGTTTCTCTCCAGCTAGTAGCCGCTTGATAACCACCTGACCGATGGTCATAGGTATTGTACCGGTTGGGATTCCAATTCACAGGAGGTTTTGGGATAACTCCTTGAGTCCTTGGAGAATATCTCCTAGTGTTGTGCAAAACCGACCTGCATTCAAATGCTCTATGCCCAAACTTGTTGCATGCATAACAGTTTCCATTAAATCTATTGCATATAGGCATATTGTTTTGAAAATAAGGAAAATTGTTGTAGGCCTTGCTTCTACACACATTGGTAGTATGTCCTTCTTTGAGACAATTAAAGCAAACATGTTTAAAGTTTTGCTTACCTTTATCCTTGGATGTCGGTTGCTTCTTTGATGCTTCAGCTTTTGTTCCAGAGGTCTCACCTTCCTCATACCCAGAGAAACCAAGTCTAGTGTTATTCTTTACTGGCTTTGCCGATTCTAGATTTTGCTTTAGCTTAGCAGTACTCTGATTAAATTTGGCAAGTATTTCCTTTGACTCAGTAAGTTCCTTGGAAATAGTAGCATTGGATTCCATCAAGGTTGCATTCTCAAAAATGGCCATGTTTAGTTCACCTTGCATTTCTTCTTTTTCCACTTTACTCTCCTGGAGATGAGCGGTAAGGGTACTGATTTCTTGCTTCAGCTTGGAAATCTCATGATCTTTGTCTTTTACCAAATCTTCAGCTTTCCTTCTATTCTCAAGCTCCTGACTCATTCTGATAGTCAGTCCTTCCAACTCCCTTCTTAGATTGACTTTAGATTCATTCAGTTTTTCAACTTCTTCAACTAGGGCATCCATGTCAGCTTCATCAGAAGAGCTATTTTCAGTAAGTTCCATCAGTTTTTCAGCATGCTCTCTTCTCTTGGCCAAAGAGGCTTTATACTTGACTTTGAGTTCATCATAGGCTCTCTCAATCTGAGTGAGACGATGAGTAAGTTCCCTCACACTCTATTCCCCCATATCTCCTTCCAAGTGGTTAGACTTATAGAAAGGTTGGCTCTGATACCAATTGATGAATACTAAGAGGGGGGGTGAATTAGTATACCAAAAAATAGTGTAATCAATCTTTTAAATAGTTTAGTAGATAACCGGTGTAATAGATTCACTAATAAACCAGTTAAGATAAGTGCAAACCAAATAGCAAACAAAGCATTCACCCACAAAAGCACAATCACCATAACACAAGATATTTGACGTGGAAACCCAAATGGGAAAAACCACGGTGAACAAAAACTCACAAGTAACTATCTGCAGAATAGTAACCAGACTGGTTAAGGTCAGACCGGTTAAGGTCATACAATGTTCTTCACCAGAACAGATCCTGTTAGGAATCTAGATCTCTGTTAGGAGATAAATCATGTTAAAGACTACCTTGTTAAAGGATTTCAGATCCACAGTTGTGAACCACCTTGTTAGAGGATTTACAAAGGCTTTGCTGGGCCTACCTGGTTAAGGGTTTCAGACTTATCGAACATAATAGTATTCAACAAGTGAATGATCTAGATGCTAGCATAGTATGCTTAATTAGATCCTTGACAGCTCATTGTTAATGCATTTTAGCATTACTTCAGTCTTCAATATCTCCACACTCTATCTCTTCACATAGACCTAATCTTCTCTTCAATGATCGCACATAACTATCTCATCCATGCAAACCCTAGACATGATATCCTTATAAAGGAATCTGATTTCATGTCGGTCCAATAGAATTAGACTACAAGTTCCTAGGTACAGTGCATCTAGACACATTTGGTAACACGACACAAACACACTGCCAAAGTGTTGGTGGATGATAACTCATCACACATTACAGTAATGCCGGTTGGTAACTCATCACAGATATATATTGGTTAATACAATATGCCGATTACCGGTTGTCAAAAATGAAGACTGGAAGATCGTAGTGTTCCGATCAAAAAGTTAACTACCACTTGGGTCCTTCGTACCGCTTGAGATCATCAATGACAATCAAAACATCATTAAAGTAACAACACTAATGCATCTTTGACTGTCCTAATTATGCATATGTTAAAATGGATATATGAAACTGAAATTATTTCATGTATTCCTTTTTTAAATTATTTCATAAGATCTTAAAAAGGATGTATGAAATTGCAAATTTTGTTTTAAACCACTAAACAAATAATTTTCTTGTGCAACTTCCTTCAAATGCATTGTTAAATCTATTGTAAATCTAATAGGATTATAATCAATTTTGAGAAAACACTTTTATTCTAACATTTGAACAAAATAACACTTAATAAGTATTTGAATTCTAAAAACAAGAAAATATTACCTCAATTATTCAAATTTGAAAAAAAAAATATGTTCTTCCTCTTCGACGTTGCCAAATGAAAAAAAAGGTGGTGGAGAGCTGATGGAATGTATAAAACAACCTTGCATAAAATGTCAACACCATGCAAAAAGCATTTTTTTGTCTGATCATGTGCAAAAAGAAGACAAAATGAGAGAATGTGGGTTTGGATCACAAGTCAAGGGTCCCATATAACCGTTTTTTAGTGTCCTTATTTGGCGCTAGCCAAATGACTTCCTTTGAATTTTTTTTACTTTGATAAATTTATACTCTATACCTTATAATCTATACTCTATACCCTATAGTTTGATAGCCACAACCGTAAAAATTAAACCATTTAAAACCTATAACAAATACCCTAGATCGTATGACCCAATATGCTAAATCCTCGACCCTATACAATAACCATAGACCCGATAACCCGATATGCTAACCCATATGAGGTAAGGATGGAGGGTGAGATATGGAGGGAGGGGGGGAATATGGTGTCCTAAGGAGTCATAGGACACTATATGACCCGTTAGGAGACCATATGACCCCTTAAGACACCATATGACCCATAATAGGGTCACATGGTGTTCTAAGGGGTCATATTGCGTCCTATGACCCCTTAGGACACAATATGGTATTGTTATGGGTCGTATGGTGTCCTAAGGGGTCATATGGTGTCCTATGACCCCTTAGGACACCATATGACCCCTTAGGTATCGTTAGGGATCATATTGTCTCTTAACGGGTCATATGGTGTGTTATGACCCCTTAGGACATAAGGTGTCCTAAGGGGTCATATGGTGTCCTAAGGGATCATTAGACACCATAGGACCATACTTACACCATATGGTGTACTAGGGGGTCATATGGTGTCCTAAGGGGTCATAGGACACCATACGAACCATACCCACACCATATGGTGTACTAAGGGGTCATATAGTGTCCTATGACAAATTAAGACACCATATGGTGTACTAAGGGGTCATATAGTGTCCTATGACAAATTAAGACACCATATGGTGTCGTTATGGGTTGTATGGTGTCCTAAGGGGTCATATGGTGGCCTATGACCACTTAGGACACCATATGAACCCTTAGGACACAATATGGTGTCGTTATGGGTCGTATGGTGTCCTAAGGGGGCGTATGGTGTCCTATGACCCCTTAGGACACCATATGACCCCTTAGAACACAATATGGTGTCGCTATGGGTTGTATGTTTTCCTAAGGGGTCATATGGTGTCCTATGACCCCTCAAGACACCATATGACCCCTTAGGTGTCGTTAGGGATTATATTGTGTCTTAACAGGTCATATGGTGTGTTATGACCCCTTAAGACACAATATGACCCCTTAGGACACCTTATGTTGTCATTATAGATTGTATGGTGTCCTAAGCGGTCATATGGTGTCGTAAGGGACCATAAGACACCCAATGACCCCTTAGGACACCATTTGACCCATAATGACACCATATGGTGTCCTAAGGGGTCAAATGGTATCCTAAGGGGTCATAGGACACCATATGACCCCTTAGGACATAATGTGAACCCTAATGACACGTAAGAGGTTATATGGTGTCCTAAGGGGTCATCGGACACTATATGACCCGTTAGGACACCATATGACCCATAATGACACTATATGGTGTTCTAAGGGGTCACATGGTGTCCTAAGGGATAATCTGGTGTCCTATGACCCCTTAGGACACCATATGACCCCTTAGAACACAATATGGAGTTGTTAAGGGTCATAGTGTCGTGAGGGATCATTTTGTGTCCTATGACCCCTTTGGACACCATATGACCCTTTAGAACACAATATGGTGTTGTTATGGGTCGTATGGTGTCCTATGACCCCTTAGGACACCATATGACCCCTTAGGTGTCATTAGGGATCACATTGTGTCTTAACAAGTCATATGGTGTGTTATGACCCCTTAAGACACAATATGGCCCCTTAGGACACCTTATGTTGTCATTATGGGTCATATGGTGTCCCAAGGGATCATATGGTGTCCTAAGAGATCATAAGACACCTAATGACTGCTTAGGACACCATACGACCCATAATGACACCATATGGTGCCCTAAGGGGTTATATAGTGTCCTAAGGGGTCATAGGACACCATATGACCCCTTAGGACACAATGTTAACCCTAATGACACGTAAGGGGTTATATAGTGTCCTAAGGGGTCAGAGGACACTATATGACCCGTTAGGACACCATATGACCCCTTAGGACACCATATGACTCATAACGACACTATATGGTGTTCTAAGATATCACATGGTGTCCTAAGGGGTCATCCGGTGTCCTATCACCCCTTAGGACAAAATATGGGGTTGTTAAGGGTCATAGTATCATGAGATGGCCCCTTAGGACACCATATGACCCCTTAGGATATAATATGTTGTTGTTATGGGTCGTATGGTGTCCTAAGGTGTCATATGGTTTCCTATGACCCCTTAGGACACCATAAGACCCCTTAGGACACAATATAGTGTCGTAATGGGTTGTATGGTGTCCTAAGGGGTCATATGGTGTCCTATGACCCCTTAGAACACCATATGACCCCTTTGGACACAATATGGTATCGTTATGGGTCGTATGGTGTCCTAAGGGGTCATATGGTGTCCTATGACCCCTTAGGACACCATATGACCCTTAGGTGTCATTAGGGATCATATTGTATCTTAACGGGTCATATGGTGTGTTATGACCCCTTAAGACACCAAATGACCCCTTAGGACACCTTATGTTGTCATTATGGGTAGTATGGTGTTCTAAGGGGTCATATGGTGTCCTATGGTATCATTGGACACCATAAGACTATACTGACACCATATGGTGTAAAAGGGGGGCATATGGTGTCCTAAGGGGTCATAGGACACCATACGAACCATACCAACACCATATGGTGTACTACGGGGTCATATGGTGTCCTAAGGGGTCATAGGACCCCATATGACCCCTTAGGACACAATATGACCCCTAATGACACCTAAGGGGTCATATGGTGTCCTATGACCCCATATGACCCCTTAGGACACAATATGACCCCTAACGACAACTAAGGGGTCATATGGTGTCCTATGACCCATTACAACACCATATGGTATTGTTATGGGTTGTATGGTGTCCTAAGTGGTCATATGGTGTCCTATGACCACTTAGGACACCATATGGTTTTGTTATGGGTCCTATGGTAACCTAAGAGGTCATATGGTATCCTATGACCCCTTAGGACACCATATAAACCCTTAGGTGTCGTTAGGGATCATATTGTGTCTTAAGGGGTCATATAGTGTCCAATGACCCCTATGACACCATATGACCCCTTAAGACACAATATGGTGTCATTATGGGTTGTATGGTGTCCTAAGGGGCATATGGTGTCCTATGACCCCTTTGGACACCATATGACCCCTTAGGACACATTATGGTGTCGTTATGGGTCATATGGTGTCCTAAGGGGTCCTATGGTGTCCTGTGACCCCTTAGGACACCATATGATGCCTTAGGTGTCGTTAGGGATCATATTGTGTCTTAACGGGTCATATGGTGTGTTATGACCCCTTAAGACACAATATGACCCCTTAGGACACCTTATGTTGTCATTATCGGTCGTATGATGTCCTAAGGGGTCATATGGTGTCCTAAGGGATCATAAGACAGCTAATGACCGGTTAGGACACCATACGACCCATAATGACACCATATAGTGTCGTAAGGGGTCATAGGACACCATATGATCCCTTAGGACACAATGTGAAACCTAACGACACGTAAGGGGTTATATGGTGTCCTAAGGGGTCATAGGACACTATATGACCCGTTAGGACACCATATGACCATTTAGGATATCATATGACCCATAACAACACTATATGGTGTTCTAAGGGGTCACATGGGGTCATATAGTGTCCTATGACCCCTTAGGACATGTTATGACCCCTTAGGAAACAATATGGTGTCGTTATGGGTCGTATGGTGTCCTAAGGGGTCATATGGTTTCCTCTGACCCCTTAGGGCACCATATGACCCCTTAGGTGTCGTTAGGGATCATATTGTGTCTTAATGGGTCATATGGTGTGTTATGAGCCCTTAAGACACCATATGACCCCTTAGGACACCTTATGTTGTCATTATGGGTCGTATGGTTCCCTAAGGGGTCATATGGTGTCTTAAGGGATCATTGGACACCATAGGACCATACTGACACCATATGGTGTACTAGGGGGCCATATGGTGTCCTAAGGGGTCATAGGACACCATACGAACCATACCGACACGATATGGTGTACTAAGGGGTCATATGGTGTCCTAAGGGGTCATAGGACACAATATGACCCCTAACGATACCTAAGGGTTAATATGGTGTCCTATGACCCATTAAGACACCATATGGTGTCGTTATGGGTTGTATGGTGTCATAAAGTGTCATATGTTGCCCTATGACCACTTAAGACACCATATGGTGTCGTTATGGGTCCTATGATAACTTAAGAGGTCATATGGTGTCCTTTGACCCCTTAGGACACCATATGACCCCTTAGGTGTTGTTAGGAGTCATATGGTGTCCCATGACCCTTAGGACACAATATGGTGTCGTTATGGGTTGTATGGTGTCCTAAGGGGTAATATGGTGTCCTATGACCCCTTAGGACACCATATGACCCCTTAGGACATAATATGGTGTCGTTATGGGTCATATGGTGTCCTAAGGGGTCATATGGTGTCTTATGACCCCTTAGAACATCATATGACCCCTTAGGTGTCGTTAGGGATCATATTGTGTCTTAACGGGTCATATGGTGTGTTATGACCCCTTAAGACACAATATGACCCCTTAGAACACCTTATGATGTCATTATGGGTCGTATGGTGTCCAAATGGGTCATATGGTGTCCTAAGGGATCATAAGACACCTAATGACTGCTTAGGACACCATACAACCCATAATGACACCATATGGTGTCCTAAGGGGTCATAGGACGCCATATGACCCCTTAGGACACAATGTGAACCCTAACGACATGTAAGGGGTTATATGGTGTCCTAAGGGGTCATAGGACACTCTATGACCCGTTAGTACACCATATGACCCCTTAGGATACCATATGACCCATAACAACACTATATGGTGTTCTAAGGGGTCACATGGTGTCCTTAGGGGTCATCTAGTGTCCTATGACCCCTTAGGACACCATATGACCCCTTAGGACACAATATGGGGTTGTTAAGGGTCATAGTGTTGTAAGGGGTCATATTGTGTCCTATGACCCCTTAGGACACCATATGACCCCTTAGGATAAAATATGTTGTCGTTATGGATCGTATGGTGTCTTAAGGGTTCATATGGTGTCCTATGACCCCTTAGGACACCATATGACCCCTTAGGACACAATATGTTGTCGTTATGGGTTGTATTGTGTCCTAAGGGGTCATATGATGTCATATGACCCCTTAGGACACAATATGGTGTCCTAAAGGGTCATATGGTGTCTTATGACCTCTTAGGAAACCATATGACCCCTTAGGTGTTGTTAGGGATCATATTGTGTCTTAATGGGTCATATGGTGTGTTATGACCCCTTAAGACACCATATGACCCATTAGGACACCTTATTTTGTTATTATGGGTCGTATTGTATCCTAAGGGGTCATATGGTGTCCTAAGGAATCATCGGACACCATAGGACCATACTGACACCATATGGTGTACTAGGGGGTCATATGGTGTCATAAGGGGTCATAGGAAACCATACGAAACATAGCGACACCATATGATGTACTAAGGGGTCATATGGTGTCCTAAGGGGTCATAGGACACCATATGATCCGTTAGGACACAATATGACCCCTAACAACACCTAAGGGGTCATATGGTGTCCTATGAACCATTAAGACACCATATGGTGTTGTTATGTGTTGTATCGTGTCCTAAGGGATGATATGGTGTCCTATGACCACTTAGGATACCATATGGTGTCGTTATGGGTCCTATGATAACCTAAGAGGTCATATGGTGTCTTATGACCCCTTAGGACACCATATGACCCCTTAGGTGTTGTTAGTGGTCATATTGTGTCCTAAGGGGTCATATGGTGTCCTATGACCCCTTAGGACCTAGAGAGAGGAGAGAGTGAAGAATAAACTAAGGGAAAGAGGTGAGAGAGGGAATTAGATGGGTGTAAGGATGGAGAGGGAGATAGCTCGAGGGATAGGGGAATAAGGGAATTGTGAGAGCTAGAGAGGGGAGGGACAAAGAAGAGTATGTATCTATAAGAATGAAGAGCCCGAGAAGAGGTAAGGGGGGAGAGAGAATATGAGATCTAGCTCATAGAGAGAGATGGAACTATGAGAGAAGGGAGATAAAGAAGGGAGAGTTGAGATGGGAGTTTTTATGTACACATTTGGCGCTCTCCCTATTTGGCACGTGCCAAATGGGAAAACCCATTGATCACATTTGGCGCACGCCAAACAGGAAGAGCACCATATTTGGCACGCGCCAAATGACCCGCTTTGGGAAACACCAAACCTATGGGTTGGATTTTCCTTGGGCATCCAACCCAAAGGTTTGGACGACCATTTCAGGCTAGAGACGTGTTTTTATGAGAACATTGAAAATTTTGACATATTTTTGGTTGTGCTCTCCGTCAAGTTTGCACGTGTTTCAATGAAGTTAAAAAAAATACCGTGGTAAACTTTAGCTCCCTCTTAGCTATCCAACAATGTAATTTATTTCAAATTTTGATTTCATTAAGTCTTTCATCTATAATTTCTTTTGTCAGTGTGTTCATTTTTTGTCAAAAGCCAAGATGCACTATTTTGGGTATAGATTTTTACACGTTCATCATATTTTGAAAAAGCTTACATTTTTAGAAACTAGACTCCATTCTACACAATTTAAAAAAAAATAATTGATTTTTGATTAGTTTTCAATGATTTTAGGGGGGAGCATGCTCAAATTTATGTTTTTCAAGATGTGTCCACTTCAAAAATTAGTAAAAAATCATATACTCATTAAAAAATTAGCTGAAAAATATGGCATAAACTACAAGGTGTTAGCTAATTTCTCACCGAAGCGATTTTAAAAATTCAAAAAAAAAGTTAACATTTTAGGGGGGCCACAAAAAACGCTATGTTATGTTTTTTGCATAAAAATAGGACCACTTTTTGTGGCCCTCCTTTTTGAAGCCCTTAATCTCCACCATTTTCAAAATAAATTAGTAGTTTAGAAAGTCTGAATCTTGTTCTTGTTGCATCTTCAAATTTGGAGTGTAATTAGGTTCAATTTGTCATTGAAGTTCAGACTTTGCTGATTTCAGAAAAAAAAAGTGGCATCTTAAGACCCCCTTTTGGTACCACAACTTGGTGCATATACCCTGATGCATTGTGACTTGAATGTGTGTCTCAAGGTAAATACTTTGTTTCAACTTACAAATGGTGTTCTTTTGATTGTGATGAATCCTTAGATGTCTTTTCTTTCTTTGAATATTGTGTTGCATTAATTTTGGATCCTACCTTGGCATGTGGGGATCTGCATTAGGCATGTTCAATTGGAAGACATGTTTTAGGTCGACTTATGGTGTGTTGCTTGGTGTATCAACATCTTACCTTGTTTTCGACATTTGGAAGATATGTGATAGCATGTAAATTGATTTAAACTTCTTAGAAAGCAGTGGTTTTTTTTTTTTCGATCTTCTCTATCTCCTAGATTGGATCGCATTCACCATAATTATGTTTTGGTGGCCGACTTAATAGAACCTATGTTTGACCTTTGTTTTGGCCCACCTAATTAATGTTTGCAATGAAGATGATGGTTTATATTGAAGATCAAATTGATGTAGATAGTGTAGAGCACTCTGTGGATCAATATGTGTATAGTGCCTACATGATCATATCATTTGCAAAAGAAAGGAATGTGAATTTGTGATAAAGGAAGTTTGTGGTGCTTCTTGTAAAATTGGTTGCTTAGAGCAGAGGTTCAAGGACAACTTCATATCTGGAGATTGTTGGAGGGAGCATTGTTGAAGGCCTACTTGTTCTTAATTCATATATTCATTGTACCTTTCTCTAGAGAAGTGATCTTCATATTGCAAGCATTGTACCTTTTCCTAGGTCAATGCACTCTAGTCTGCGAGTCCTTTAGGGAGCAATGTGTTTCCTTGGTAGTGAACCTAAAACATTATAGTAATGATTTCATATATTGTGAGTTGATTCTCATCATGGTTTTTCCCTATTTGGGTTTTCCACGTAAATCTAGTGTTTTCTTTTGCATGGTGTTTCTTTGTTATATCTTTCATTGGTGTCGATAAGATTAAGGTTAAAGAGACCGTGGATTGAGTAATAAAGTTTAAGTATTAGGTCTAGACTAATTCACCCCTCTTCTCAGTCCTAAGGTGTGTTCCACATAATTAAGGGCTAGATTTATTACTCAGCACAAATTACCTTGGTTCACACAAACTTGTAGGATAGCAATTCCATTTGAAATTCATATAATATGTTTGATATTAAGGTTTTAATACTCAAGGGGTCAATAGATATCTTGTATTCATATAAAAAAAATGGACCCCAATACTGAAATGCCATTCTACAATTATACAATATGTATTATTATTGCATCAAGCAAGGAAGATAAAATGACATTAAATGAACTTATTACACCTATTGCCACTAGAATAGATTTTTTCAATGCTTAGTTGACCAATATGGTTATGTCTAATACTTTTGCAACTTGATTATTTTATTAGTCACATATACCCAAATGTACGACTATACAACCATTTAGAGTTTCCCACAAGGGATACAATGCTATATTTATTACTATTAGCACATATGATAATTATTGTATCATCTTATGTTGAGACTTGACAATGTGGAGGGTTATATATATTTAGCTTTATTTATATTAATACCCACATCATATCCAATCTTATCAAATAAATGTAGTCAAGTTTTATTGCTACCCATTAGGATTCCTTTTATTGATTATCATCTATGATTAGTGCTTAAAGATATGCTAGGAAAGCCAACCCTATTGTCTCATATGTGAGTGAGAAATATGCCTCAAGGTTTCACAACCTTAGTGCCATATAGTTACCGTTGAGAAACCAATCATGGTCTCAATGAATGAAGACCCTATAAATAAAACAATAAGAACATATATGATGTTACTACAATGAATTATTTCAATGTGTAAGAATGGGCACTACTAGGATTAATATCTCCAAACTTATTTATATTTAATGATCACAATTGTCAAGCATCTTATAATTAACTAAGTTTTGAACCATCACCAATCTTTAATGACACACCTTAGACAATAAACACTTATAAGGACAACTTGTCCAAATCAAATTCCTACACATAAATTAGGCATAAGAGCATAGATAATATAAAATAAATCTAATTTAATTGTAGTAGCCTTCCTTTATTTCCAATGATAATTCCCATATCTAGGTTCTTGTCTTTAGGAGGTTGAAAGACCTTTTATAGTCATATAAAGACATTACCGTGGTATCAACAAATTATCAAAGTACTAAGTTTCAACATTAGAGATATGTTTAGTAAATTGTGGTTATAATGCCACTTAACAAACTCACCCTCACAATATTATGCAACCAAGAGCTCATATTAATTATATCCTATGCTCAGTTCATACTATAAGGTTATCTTATAGCTAAAGATTTGATCTAGAGTTCTTTGCCATCTTATTTCTCTTAAAATTCAATCATAAAGTTATTCAATTTTTATCCCTTGATTATAGTAAGTTCTTAGTTCACATTTTTTTCTCAAATTATCTTATAGGTTCATTTCCATGACACCGAGGTTAGGTTGATTACTTTACAAGAATTCTCTTTCTTTGCACAAACCATACTTAATCATTGGACCATGACACTATGCCATAGTGAATACATAAACATGAAGACATTATTGTAGTCATAATTATCACATCAAAAACATATATCATAGTGCAAAGCCATGTAAGGTTTTATTTGGCTAGTACACAAGAATAAGCAACACCTCTTAGGCATGACACTATAAGATTGAGGTCCCTTACTACTCTAATTAAGCAATTGGAAGGTATCATTTACAACATGACACCCTTCCATCACAACCCATTCCCAAGGATGTATGATGAAGATAAGGTTATCAAGTTTATATCAATGTTATGATAATTTCTACATGACATTTTATCAATATTCACAAGTCTGAAATTCAAAACTTGGTTCAGAGTTCTACAATAATACATAATCATTTATCACTTTTACATTTATACATTAGTAATAAGGGACTCATATTCGTCTCTCAAATACATCTTTACATCAATGTCAATCTTTACATCAATTGACATTGATGTATTAATGTTTCTCTACTTCATGATGACTATGACCTTACTTCGAAACCATCCTAACTAATCTCTACTTATGATATCAATAGAAATATTACAATTATTGTTCATAATCATTATTTGCTAACTTAATAATGTCATTCATAAATAATCATAAGCACATGCAATATAATCTTAAACAAAAGGATAAATCTCTTAGTTGACTATTTTCGACAAGTGAATTAACAATCCATTATTATTTCACATACCGAATTACAATAGCATGGTTTAGCATCTAACCTGGTGGCACCTAGCTCTCATTTGGGCTCAGGCAGGGAGTACGCAGGCACCTAGTTTTTCACCTGCTAATTGCATTTGCTTGAAAGTTTCTAAAGCCTTTTCAACAACTTCAATTTGTGCATATCCTCCGATCATTGCACCCATGAAACCCTATTTCTTTTAGTCATTCTGTCAAACAATTCACATGGTTTGTCTATGCAAGAGAAGTTGCAGATACACCTTTGGCGAACCTCCTCTCTTTTATTCTTTTATGGAATTTGCGGGCAAGTATGATCTGAATGGGTTGGAAACCCATTCAATGTATATGGAGAAATAGTGAGATTGTCTCGCAAGGATACCCATGGCTTCTGTATGCTGCAAAAATCATAATCCGTGAGACTATGTCTCGCTCTTTTATGTGGTCGAACACTTTTGTGCATCCATCAAACTTATGTGGCTGCTGACCCCTCATTATAACGCTGCCCTCTCCCATCAAGTTTTTCTTGTAATTTTCTGCATTTTCTCCTCCATGTTCTTTCCTCCAATCACTCTCGCCCTTCACGCCACTCTCCTTTTTTTTTTTCATTTTTTTTTCTACCATACGCAGACACCATGGAAGTGGGTGACGTGGGGGAGTGAGAAATATATAACAATCAATTGTCAATACATAATTGTATAAAGTATTCCATCAAATTGAACCCAAAACTTTACATGAATTGGCATAGTCACCATTACAAAAACTTAAGGAATATTCATCTCCATTTATTGGATGAATTTACCAAAGAGCACCTAGAGCATGAAATATATCTACCATAAAATGAGAGCATAGCTAAGAAGCATCCCTCACAGCATTTGTCACTTACCAGTCTAGCCAATTCAAATCGAATTCTTCTTCCACAACTTCAACTTGAAGGCCAGTTCTGGAGCTGCTTTTGAACAGTTGGCCATGGTCTTTATCACAAATCACTTTTTTGAGGGATGCCAGTTCGGCCAATGTTTTAAGGGTTTTCTTCAATTCAGAGCCTCTTCTCCCATCCGCCTTCAAACCCATACATGATGAGATGTCAAGGTATTCCAATTTTCTTAGACTAGAGATGGAAGGAGGCAGTTCTTTTAAGCCTGGAGATTCCGTCAATCTTATCTCCTTCAGTGATCCAAGCTTGCCCAGCTCATCAGGTAACTTGGCAAGGCCATGGCAATGAGTAATTGACAACATTTTAAGGGAATTGGAAGAACAGATTCCTGCTGGCAACTCCTCCAGATCGCTGCAGTAGTCCACATTAATTTCCAAAAGCCCTGGAAAGTTGAGCATTTTATCCCTACCCAATCCACTCATATTACCTAGGCCCTCACATAGACTCAGGTATAGCTTCTGCAAATTCTTCAAAACATTGCAGTACTCATACAGAGGAGGAACTATCAGCCTTTCAAGACGCAGAGATTTAAGCTGAGAAAGTACTTGAAAACCAGCCAGTGCAGTGAGCTTGGTTCGTTTTGCACTGTCATTATGGATCATCAGGACCTTGAGTTTCTTCATTGTGTGCAAAAATGTTGGAATGCAATATTCACTTGCAGTGAAATATAAAAGCAAAGCTTCTGCCTCAGGAAACTCCAATTCTGGCCATTGTGTGTCCTTCATTGCCCCTACATGTTCACATAAACATTAAGTAAATGCAATGCTATGCTATGCTATGATTAAAATTTTAAAAATCTATTTGAATATAGTTTTATCTGAAATGAAGTGATAAATATGGACGCGGCTAATCTGGTTTCAAAACAGTGATGTCGTACGATGCAAAAATTTTGTATTATGCAGACACAAAAAATGCAGAATAGGTTCAAAATGGCTGCAGGGCTCCACGGCCGCTATACCCCTTGTGTATAACACGAAGGTTTTTTTCGGTGTACGGCAATGTAGTCAGAGCTTTTTTGGAACCAGAATAGCCACAGCCGATAAATATAATGTATTTAATGTTTTGGATGTGGAAGAAAAATCAAAAGCATTGTAAATTACAATGTAAAAGCTTAGCTATAGCAGTCACCTGTATGAATGGAAACAATCTGAGCATGGAAAATAAAAATCTAAAAGACTAGCATAGCAGCTACCTGTATGAATGGAAACAATCTGAGCTTTAGATGAAAGATCTCTATCTGTTTGCCACTTTGAGGGAAAGCGACTTTTCTTTTTAGGCATATATAGCCTCTTACACTGAATACTATTCTCCTGCTTCGCCAAATACAGCGCCAAATTTCTCATTATATCATGCTGGGAAAAGGAGTATCCATTCATGGAGTCACCCGTGATGTCTGGGATCCTGGCATCACACGTAAGGAAAACATGCTATTCAGAGTGAAAGCTACAAGGATAGTGTATGGTTTTTCCAAACAAAGACCTCTTGTAAAACTCAGGGTGGATTCCACTTTGCTTGAAAATCAATAATATTGAACTCCCAAATCTTAAGATTAATCTACACCTACATCATTCGGGGGAAATTTAAACTTCTATAGGGTGGAGCCAAACATTTTATTTTAAAATTTTTGTTAAAACCTTATCGAATGAATTTGGTATCATGCAATAACACAAGAAAAATAATTAAGATAGAAATAAGTTTGCTATAAGTGGGACTGCCTCTTACCAAGGATTCCTCTTGAAGTTCAATAGATGGCGAGCTGCAAAATCTCGTAAAAGGATAACAGCATTGGGCCAGGTCATTCCACGAACATACACCCAAATATCCAACAATGCATTCGCAGGAATGACTTGTCCTTGTGGGAATGCAGCAAGGTCCAAGAAGCACTGCTTTTCATTGTCTTTCAGCAAATCTATGCTTGTTTTCAAGCGATTTAGGAGGCCTTCCATCTGAAATTCATTGGAAGGTTCTCCAGTTGATAGCCTATTAGCATTTTCCCAAACAGAGGGGTGCTTACCATTCAGAGAGCTACCAATTACTTGAAGAGCTAGTGGCAAACCCTTACACTCTGCATGGACCTGCACATGAATGGTACTAAATTGAGCACTTAGACACAAGGAATACAATTGAAAACAGTACCGTCCTCAACAAAAGCACACACAGAAGAAACGAGGTATTGTGAATAGCAGGTTACCTGTTTGACCAGTTCTTCATTATGTGTATTTGGAATGGTAGGAATACCAAAGGCATAGAAGCAGAAAAGTGACAAAGCATGCTCCTCCTGCAAGGATGGCAGCGGATAAAGGCCTTTGTTGAACCAGGTTGGGATTGACCCAATGGTGTGTTTATTTCTGGTGGTTACCACAGTCATGAATTGACTCCCTTTGAATAACAGTTTTTTCAGGTGAGAAAAACCCCAAATGTCATCCAATACCACCAGAATTGGTTCATTTCTTCTTGACTTTATTGCCGAGTGCAATTTGTTATGTGCATCCTCAACGTTTGTAAAATTAGGTTCTGGACCACCAAGTCCAGCAATATTTTTCCACATGGTCTTTAGGATACCTGGGAGATCTGGGCTTTCTGAGACATTAATGTAAATTACTCTTTTCTTATCTGCAAGCCATTAGAATGTTTAGAGAGATTTGTTTTTTTCGTCAATTCAGTAAGATAGGATAATCTAAAGGGTAAAAGTCTGGATGGCAGCCACAATCATAAAGCAGGACAAAATGAAGCTACAAAAAAAATTCAGAAACATCAAGGTGACTTTTCTGCTACATTTATACAACTGAAACAGTAGAAAGAGAAAACAGAGCACAAACGTTGGTACCTTTGATTTCAGGGTGATGGCAAAGGGAAACAGCAAGTGTAGATTTTCCAGCACCGCCCATACCTGTAACTCCAACCACATCCAATCCAGCCTCCAAGACAAGCTCTTTCAGCTCCGTTAAGTACTTATCGAATCCCATCAAGCAACTCGGCAAATCTGGGGGGCAGCAGAGGTACTGATCCTGCTGTGAAATCTCAAATATTTGCCCAGCAAAATCAGTATATTGTTCCTCAATTTTGAAGGTTAAATTGTTGAAACCAGTTTCTTGTTCCAAGGTTAAATTCTTTATTTCCCCACACAGAGTTTCCAGCTGGGTAGAGAAAGAATTCTTCATATCTTGGGAACAATTCAACAATTTTATTTGATTCAATGCCATGTCGGGCAAAGGGTCATTGTGCACGAATTTATTGATATCGTTCTCCACCTCATTAATGTGATCTGTCTCGCCAAATTCGTTCCAGGAATTTCGAGTTCTCTTGCGATTCTGTACCAGTCGGAGCTTCTCGCGGAGTTCTTGAATTTTGGGTATCCCTGCCTCCGATAACGATTCCAAACTCAATTCGCATATCTCATCGATGGTCGGCAACAAAACATTCAGAGTTTCTTCAAGTTGCTTAAGATCACAACTGCTGAAAGCTCTAGATATATATTTACCGCTTTCATAGACCACTTTGATGGCAAACCCCAAGGCAGCTCCCTCGGCCATTGTGAAACTGCTTTCACACCAACAGCAGAGCAGATGATAAATGCAGGGAGATGTCATTTCCCTTGAACCATCTCAACAATGAGGAAGAAACGTAGAAATTACAGACAACTTGCGCGTAGGATTGGAATAATTCTCTAGTAGAGAGGACCCAGTGAAGCCACAGAGATGGCGATAAGAATATTCAAGAAGTTGTAGAAGAAATGAGGAAGAAATGGGCAACGAGTGCACAGTTGACCGTATTTTCTAATTAATTGAAGAAAATAAAAAATTAAAAGGGTTAAAATTTAGAAAACAGTTGTATTTTGATTTATTTTGATTTTTAAATTAAGGATCTTGTATAACAATTTTGAAGAAAGACATCTAAATGTACATAGTCATTTTTGTTCCACGATTTCCTTATTTAAAACCTTTGTCTTCTGATTTTATTTGAGCAAGTATATTATACTATTATATTATAATTTATGTAGAGTGATTTAATCATTGATAATTATTGTATACTATTATTAATTGTTCATCTAAACTTAATAAATGGTACATTAATTGAGGGGTATTTAGTTTTATTTGTCAAATAAAAGATTACTAATAATATAAATGTTGTTATAGATAATGCATAATAATTAGTTTTGATTTTTTAAATTGGCCTACAACATTATAAGCACATTTAAGATACGGGTCCAAAGGCGGGGTCATGGGATCATATATGATTTAATCTTTGAGTTGTCTAATAATGTCCTCTTGGTCATGATTCTATTCATTATTATCACAAAGATCTAGAACTTGAATACTTGCAAAATATCTACTTATAGGACCAGTGGTACTAAAAAGCATGTTGAGAAGCTTGTCATTAATCAATGAAAATTATTTTGACTTCCTTGATGTCAATCAAGCCCTTGCCACCAATTGTGCAAATATAAACACACCAAAGATATAATACATAAAGTGCATGTCTAATTTAAGTTGAACTATCATGTAAAAAAATGTCTCTCAGTCACTACTAGTTTTTTAAGTTCAATTCACAACAACTTAATCATCCATTGTGGTGGCAATAGTTTCACGCAACCATTCAAAAACTTACCTTAGAAAATGGTAAGTTGCTAATGTTAAGGATATCCTTAGACCTGAACCTAAACCTCAAGTGTCATTTGTAATGACCTTGTCTATGTAATTCGTTTGGAAATCAAAGGCTTTATAATTCTTATACCAATGATAGAGAGAGCTCACCCTCTCCTCTTTTATGTGATCTCTAATATCCCCTTTAAATCATAACTATTCATTTTAAGCATAAGCTTTCAAAATTAATTCAATTACAATAGATTGATAAACATCACATTCTAGACAAGTGTTGGTTCCATACCAATCATTACCAATTATTAGTATACAAACACACAAATTCATATAGGGGTCATATTATTTCATAATTTCACATTCACATAGTGATTGGATCAAGCAACATCATGCATACGCAGGGTGAATAGCGCATACACACATCATAGGTGCAATGGGGACTAGCTTATATGTACATCACAAATATTTGTAACAATGACTAGCTCATATGCACATCACAAGTACAACAGTGACTAGATCACACATATCACAAATACAATAGTGACTAATTCAAGCATACATCTCATATATTCAATGTAAACGATCTAGACATACATCACATGTTCACATAATGAATAGATGGAACCATTGAAATGGATGCAACCTACTATATGTATCATACCATTATATAGTTTATTAATACATTAAGTCTATAAGAAAATTTCAATTTTGAAAACATATATAGTTGCATCTCATACTACACCATGTGTTCCATCATTTTTCCAAAGCATTGTTGTCTATGATGATAATCGTGCATCCCATACCACTTGATGTCATCACTAGAAATGGCACCAACATAACAATGTGCACAAAATCAAGACCATTTACAAAAGTACATACCGTGTAAAGACGTAAAACATTCTATTTTCAATAATAAATTGTAATACTCTTTATTCTTAAATAAACTCATAATTCCTTAAATAAGTCTATTTACTTCCACTATTTCATCCTTAGTTCTAAATGATCATTTCCAATGATATCATTATAAACATGAGATTTCTATAAGGAGATATAGATTCTTTATTCAAAAAGAAAATGTAGTAGTATCTCAATCATATCTACATACAATACTTAGGCCTTTCTAATGCCTTAAGTTCAAATAAAAAGTAAAATATAAAGTAAAGGATGAGATGTGTCATTTGATCTGCAATCCAAGCTATCTTCAATGCAATCTTTAGAATGAAGACGAGAACAAGATTAATTTTCTTTTTCCACCCAACCTTGAAGCTTACACTTCCCCAGAATTCTTGGTCAATCAAGAATACTCGACCCTGCACGATTTGCTTAGCAAATGCCTGGAATGATACATGTATTTTCTATTTTCTAATTCCATTAAGAAACAAGCAAGATCAATCAAGGATATGGTAGAAAGCATAAATAAATCCATATATTTCAATGGTCAATTAGTTACTCAATCGAGTATAATGCCATGCATAGCAATAAAATCTAGTTTGGAAAAGCAAACTATTCTCTCTATGATTCCACATTCGACACCCGTCCCGGAAGGTAACTTTCCCACAAACACAAGCATATCTAGCTTTTCTAATATTCATATGAAACTTAGAATAAATATATAGAAGATAATCTTTAATTTTTCAATTCTAGCTTCCTATTTCTCACATTATAAAAATACAATGTTAAAGAAGACAATCTTTAGTTAAATAGATATAGAAGGAAACAATCTTTCATTTAAAACCGATTATATTTGGCAAGAAAACAATCTTTCATGGACAAACAAATATATATCTGGGTAAATGCACAAAGATGGTGGTAAAAAAGGGGGGTATAAGTGGACACTTTTTTTCTGTATCAGGTGAACCTGAACTTGGAGGCAAAATTTGAAAGTCATCCACTCAAGATATGAAGATAATCAAAGAACAAATATTGTAGTACTCTAAAACTAGTTTCCAACCTACTAAACTTTTTCAAAATTGGATAAGATTAAGGGGGTCAAATCCTTCGCGCACAAAAAATTGACCCTGATTTTTTCTGAAAAACATAACATAGTGTCTGACTTGTGCATCAAAAAGTTCATAGTTAGGTTTAGTATTTTGAAAAATCCTTTGACAGAAAGATAGCTAACAGTGAACACTAGAATATGTGTATTTTTTTGTAATTTTTTGTTGAGTATTTTATTTTTATGATTTTTCCAATCGAGCACATCCTGAAAATTAGGTACATGTTTGTGCGCGAAGCATAAGTTGCACTAAACAAATTGAAAATACAATTATTATTTTTAAATTGTAAAGAATCAAGTGCACTACAATAATATATAAAGTTTTTAAAATTTTGATAAGTATATCAAAAGTTATTCAAAAAATGGTGCACCTATGTCTATGAGAACTATGGAGACATTGGTAAAAGAAATTTAATAATAATGTGTTATTGTTGTTCAAATTGAAAAAAAATTATATGGTTAGAAAGCTCAGAAGATGGGTGAAAATATGGTGGCAATTTTAGAAATACCCACTTGATGAAGTGTAAACCCGATGATGACAAAGTCGATAAACCAAGTTGATAAAATAAAACATGTCAAAAATGAGAGAAATGGAGGGAAATCAAACTTCCAAACCGTAGTTTTGTCATCCAAGCCTATTTCCAAGCCTAAATAGTCAAAAGCGCGTACGGGGTACTGCAAGTTTAAAAAGCGTGTGCGGGGTACTTATGGTGTAAGCAACGCGTACGTGCTCGCTTTCCTATAAACAGGGCGTACGCACTCTTTTTACTATAAACAGTGCGTGCACACTATTGTATAATATGATATTCTATATATAATATGTGTATAATATGATATTGTATATATAATGTGTATATACATATTGTAGCTTAGGAAATAGGAAATCATCACAAACAAGTCAAAACACTAATCATTAGCTCAATCACAAAAGCTCAAATGCAATGATCAATCCTAAACACACTCAATAGAGACATAAAGATAAAACATTCAAAAAGATTATGCAAACCAGGTGTAGATCTAAATGCTTCCTTCATGCGGCTCCATTGTCCTTCTTTCTTCTCCAAATAGTTTTGTTGTGGATCTCACCTTCAAGTGCACAAACCTAATGTGAAAGCAAGATTGACATTGGCACAAGAGTACTCGAAGCGTGATTTGACAAAGTGATTAGAAATTCGATAATCTGATTAGGGGATTTGATTGAAGAAATTCATCCAATTTATAGAGAAATTGGAGAAAAAGATCAAATTAGCATGATAATGATTTGAATGGAAATTCAAATCAAAAATAGCAAAATTATGACATGTGTATGACAAATTGCTATGCAAGGATTTTATGACAATTTATGACAAATTTCTATGTCAAGAATTGATTGATTGTCAATTATGACAAATTATGACAAATTTCTATGTCATTCCCATGAAATTAGGAGAAAAATAGGAGGAAATTGAATTAGAAATTAGGAAAATTAGAAAATTGGGAAAATAGGAAATTAGGAAATTTAGTGAATTAATTAATAATTTTTCATTTATTAATTAATTCATAAAAGAGGAATTATTAACCAATTAAATGAACATTTAATTGTGATGAGAAGACTTAGGATAAATAAATAATTTATTAATCCTAGAGGAAGAAATGACACACAAGGTTAAATGATTAAATCATAAAACCCTAGAAGATGAATTAGCAATGCGAGAATGACAATTAGGTCTTGATTGAAGATAATTGATATCGATCATGATTTTAAATTGATAAATGACCAATGTGATAAATGATTTGATTGAGAAAATACGCCAATTGACGAGGAACAATGACAAATTGATCCAAATTGACATAATTGAGACAAACAATGATCGATGACAAATCGATCGCAAAATGACAAGATTGACAAGAGGACAAGAATCGATGACAAAATAGATTGCAAAACGACAATATTGAAAATGACCACGATCGATGACAAATCGATCGCAAAATGACAAGATCGAACATGACAACGACCGATGACAAATCGATCGCAAAACGACAAGATTGAAAATGATAAGGATTGATGATAAATTGATCGCCAGATGACAAGATTGATAAGAGGACAAAACCCTAATTAGGATTGACGATGTCCAAAATGATGACAAATGAGCACGCACATTGATGCAATAGGATAAGATCAACCAAAATCATGATTGAAGATTGTTGTCGACAAGACCAAATTTGAAGGCGAGATGAAGGAAGAATGCAGAAGAAAGACTCGATACTCGCAAATGATAAAGACCAAGTGCGAATCATAGGAGAAATGTTAATGCGACGCAAAAACCTAAAATGAGGCAATGTGCAAATGTTAAAGTATGACTCCGCAAGCGTTGACCATTTTTAGGTGTCTACATTTTGCCCCTCTTTGAGACAATGCGATTTTAAGCGTTGTTTCAAAGAACAATAATGAAAATGCCCCAGACAATGACAATGACATATGCATGGCCCCTCAAGGAATTGGCCGGAAACATGCAGAGAAGAGGCCAATTGATCGATAAAAATGAGAGGATCGAATGGACTGACAATCGGAGATCGGATGCACGAAGGACAAGCAATCAAAGATGCAAAAAGACTGTGACCAACATAAGATGGAGAGGGTGCACGTCCATCTATGTACTGACAAAGATCTATAAATGAGACCAAGAGAGGGAAAATTGCTCATTTGCACTAGACAAAGAGGAGGATTTGGTGCTCTGGAAAAGGACACTTGCAGATAGATGGAGAACATTCCAATGGTGGATCACCTCGGAGAACGTGTATGTACTTACAGACAACCAGACGACGCAGGAGTAGCGGTATGGATCTCAAAAACCCATGTTTTCAATTTCATGAATTTTGATTGCTTGCGGGACATTGCAGGGCCCACAGGGGATGCAGAAAAGGACTCCTACGCTTGTGTAGGGCAAATCCTATGCTTGTGTAGGGTCTTCTGCACTTGTGTAGGGAGACACAGGTGCAAGTTACATGACACAGGCACAGGTTCCTTGACACAGGCGCAACTGTGCATTGGGAACTCAATTTTGGGCCAAAACAGCATGCAAATGATCCGAAAAGGGGGGATAAGGGTAGGATAGGTCAGATTAGATGAAAAACACCCTGATTTGGACATGAAAATGAGGAAATGCAACCCATAGGAGCAAACCCTAAAACTGACAAAATGTGCTCCAATTGTGATGCAGAGTCGACAGTGTCCATTGATCACACGGGAGAACCGACCTGACTGCTTCATGCTACGACATAGACTCAGGAGCACAGACAGAGATACATTAGCAGGACTGGGGATATACTATATCACATTCATGCCCGAGATTAGGGCAAATACAGGACTGCTTACCGCATTGGCAGAGCGATGGCATTCGGAGACCTCCTCCTTCCATCTGGCGACTGGAGAGGCGACTGTGACACTGGAGGATGTATGGCGTATCCTCCACATTCCGATTCATGGAGACATGGTAGAGTATGACCCAGTGACAGGGAGAGACACATTGTGCAGATTGTTTGAGTGTGACGCAGATGATCTGGATATCGTGGAGAGGGAGATTGGCTGGGAGACTATGGCAGCAGAGTATGATCGACGATACGTGGTGATAGCCGTGGTGATAGCATGCCTACTAGCAGGAGACAGACGAGGACATGGATTCCCTATTGGATGGGGAAGAGTGCTAGAGCGGATGGTGACAGAGGGGACGGTGTATGCATGGGGACCATGCGTACTAGCTATGCTATATTTTCAGCTGCATTAGATAGCATATCAGGGAGTTTAGACTTTGAGCTGTGGAGTCACACTGCTACAGGTATGGGCATTTGAGCACATAGCCATATGTCGACCGATCATAGATAGACAGGTAGTACCACACCGACCATATGTGTACTGTTATGGGGGAGCACTGAGACAGGGTCCTTTTGGATACATACTATATTGGCGACATGAGCTAGACAGACTGAGAGAGTTCATATGGAGGCCATATCATGATTGTCCGGGATGGTCAGATGACAGTGAGGAGTTACCGTATTGTAGACAGGAGAGGTACTTGATTGGGCGACCAGTGAATTGCCAGAGAGTGATTGAGTTGTACCTGCCAAAGAGAGTCAGACGACAGTTTGGAGAGAGGCAGGATGTACCTAGGAGGACTGCACACTTTGCCCGATCTCACAGAGAGATGAGTCAGTGGGGGAGTATGATTCAGCCACACATAGCATATGCAGACTTCTCATAGCTACAATAGAGACAGTGGAATTGGAGATCAGATGTAGTCGACGTCGGGATGATAGAGGAGTATGAGAGATGGTTTGCACGACTATGCCCAGTGCCATTGACAGATCCGGATATTCCAGTACCGAGGCGACAGGAGGACTTCCCACTCGTAGGAGAGGAGGAGGGAGATGATGAGGATGAGGATGATGAGGGCGGGGATGAGGATGGAGATGAGGATGGGGATGATGAGGATGGAGATAAGGATGGGGATGACGAGAATGAGCTAGATTCAGGCGAGCAGGAGGCCTTGCAGGATATACCCATAGAGCCAGAGACAGCTAGGACAGAGGAGATGGAGATGTGCAGGGCTATCATAGTGAGTTAGCAGGATCACATTGCGACATTAGAGATACAACAGGATCAGTTCAGAGCAGAGATAGCCAGACTCACAGCAGCTCGAGATGCAACAATTGCTCAGGCACAATGAGAGGAACAGAGAGTCACTGAGTATATTGGGTCGATCCGGGATGCCAGTGCACGGGAGATGGCACAGATGTTGGTAGAGACCAGAGAGGAGATACGTCATTGGAGGACACTATATGAGGGTGCAGTTCTACCAGAGCAGAGAGTAGCTTCATATCGGGCACGATCGAGGACAGAGAGCACGACACGCTCTCAGAGGTCATTGAGCAGCATGGGGGTAAGTGGACCTATGAGACCACCACAGCCAGGACCAGGAGGGACATCATCCACAAGACATGGTAGGGATGAGGAGGACAGAGGGAGCACCCAGTGACAGAGGCACATGCTCCGTATGACGGACAATGGACATTATGTAGTTTGACATTTTTGTAGTCAGCCTGCGGGCCATACTTAGGACAGACAGTCCAATTTTGTACTCCGATATTATTGTGACATATGATATGATATGCATCGATATGATGGGATGCAATGTGTTATGACTTATGTGATTTTCTATGTATGGATGACTTATGCACTGTTGATGTATCATTATGGAACATGTATGGATGTATTTTTTATGTGTGTTTGATGCATTGATAATATGAAATGGATAAAAGACTTGATATGATGCTTAATGTAATGCAAATGTACTAACCAATGAATGCAGGATGCAGCATGTATGTTTGGGGAAATCAGAGCACTAGACCAAACTGACGGAAGAAATGTTAGTAAGAAGAAAATGAGACAGAGGACAATTAGTGACAGAGAAAAACTTGCTTTCAGTAATGCACTTTGTAGGTGAGAACCTTTATTTTTATGTAGCAAAACGGATGCGTAGCATCATGGCATTGAAGGCCAGAGCTGAAATGCAACCCTTTTTACAAAAGACAGACACATCACAGACAAACAACAATCACAAAAAAAGAAAGGGACCATGATCCATCCCGGTCACTCTAAATCACTCAGTGACATCATCGAGCAACATAGGAACATGATCGAAGCCAAAGATAAATCAGTAAAAAGATAAGATGCACAAATTCCAACAAATCAAACAAACATCTTGATCTTCATTGTCAAAAATTGAAAGTACTGATAGGATGATCATGCTATCTGGTTTCAGGACATGCGGTACCCCGTCTAAGATAGGACACAGTCTGGTTTCGAGTATACCACACCCCATATAAGACCCATGATAGTGTGCTAAGGACAAATGATTAGTGATATTGATATTCGATTGTTATGACAATTCGGATCAAGTTGAATGTCTGGGTTGATTGAAAATTTCATCTGTTAATGCATGATTTCATTAAAGCACAATGTGTGATTGTGTGTCATTGGAGGGATGCTCAGTGATCTGTCTATGCACAAAGGGGATCATTTATTGACAAAATGCTTGTTTTTGGATTTTAATGTTTTGAAATGTTTTTGTGTTCATTTTTTTTTTTTAGGACTTTATTTGATTTTTTTGGATTATTTCAGGACGTTATTCAATTTTTTTTGATTTTTTTCAGGACCTTATTTGATTTTTTATGATTTTTTTAGGACATTTTCCAATTTTTTTTGAATTATTTTAGGACATTTTTAAATGTTTTTGAGATTTTTTCAAGACATTTTTAAATGTTAAAGTTCCAGTGATCGATCATGACAAGGGGAACACACCCAATGCGCATCTGAAAGACATACATAGACCGGGACCAAAACATATGGACAAGCAACCAGAATATGCAAGACAATGATGTTGACCAATAACAGGCCTGGAATAGAACATTGGGTCAAGACAAAGATAGACGTGAGAAACAGGCCGAGAGAAAGCATAGCTTAGAGGTCATGATAGATGACGGAGCAACAATCTCATGTTACACATGGCGCCTGTTTGTCAGGTTTTCACCAAGGTACTTGCCCCAAGCGCCTATTTGCCAGGTTTTCACTAGAGGGTGAATCATTTTTCTTTACTTTTTTTGCTCTTTTTTTTTTCACTTTTTTTTTTGCTTCTTTTTTTTTTGCTTTTTTTGCTTTTTCCATTTTTTTGTATTTTTTTCAGGATCATATTCGAAGAAGTGCTGATAGAAAATTATGCCCAGTACTTGCGAAGATGCATGTTGTTTATAGGATCAGACAGAGGTTCACCTTCTGGGGTAGCAAGCTGATATGCCCCCGAGCCATATGCTGCAATTACTATGAAAGGCCCAACCCAATTAGGTTCAAACTTGCCTTTGATGATGTCAGTAGACTATGCATTCTTAGGGTTTGCCTTTAAAACCAGATCTCCCACTTCGAAGTGTCGCCCTTTGACCTTCTTATTATAAGAGCGACGGAGACGGTTTTGATATGCTAGCAAATGTGTCAGAGTTGTCTGACGTTTCTCATCTAACATCTCAAGCTGATGCAACTAAGAGACTCTGTGTGTCTCATCATCAATCAGATGTTGCAAGGAAACACACAAGGAAGGAATCTCCACCTCCAAAGGTAAAATGGCTTCCGCACCATACACCAAGGAATAAGGTGTTGTGCCAGTAGGTGTGCAGATAGAAGTGCGATAGGCCCATAGTGCTGGATTCAACTGTACATGCCAATCTTGACCAGCGTCATTGACAACCTTCTTCAGGATCTTGATAATGGTTTTATTTGATGCTTTGGCTTGACCATTCCCCTGTGGATAGTATGGATTGGAGAATCGGTGTTGGATATGAAACTTTTCATAGAGTTCCTTGACATCTTTATTCTTGAAGGGATGACCATTATCTGTGACTATGGCAAGGGGAACCCCATACCGGCATATGATATAATTCAGCAAGAATTTTGAAATTTGGACACCAGTAATATAAGTCATGGGGATGGCCTCGATCCATTTTGTAAAATACTCTGTGGCTGTAATGATGAACTTGTGTCCATTTGCAGATGTCGGGTGAATCTTGCCAATAAGATCCAATCCCCATTGAGAAAAGGGCCACGGAGATATGACAGAATGAAGTTCTTGGGTTGGTGCATGAATGTAGTTTCCATGAATTTGGCATTTGTAGCACTTCTTAACAAAATCATGAACATCCTTTTCGAGAGTGGGCCAATAATACCCAACACAAATCAACTTTTTGGCTAAGCTTAGACCATTGAAATGACCCCCACATATACCATCGTGAACCTCATGTAAAGCCGTTTGTTCTTTGTCAGAATCCAAACACCTGAGGAGGGTATGGTCAAAGGAACGTTGGTAAAGGGTGTCGGCGATGATGACATATTTGGTTGTCTATCGGATAAAGGCTCGGCGTTGGTTAGCGAAAAGGTTAGGTGTTAAAATTTGGGATTTTAAATATTGATAGACGTCATTGTACCACGGGGAGTTGGGACCAACAAGAACGCACATCACATCTGCTGTCGGAATGTCAAAAGAAGGAACCAGCAATTGTTCAACTAAAAATTCACATTTGTCCATATTGTGGGGCATATTCAACATGGAGGCAATTGTAGCCATCACATCTGCCGACTTGTTTTGCATTCTTGGAACTTGACTGAAATGGATAGCCGTGAATTTGGTTTTGAAGAAATCCACCATATGCTTATAGGGAATAAGCTTTTCATCTTTTGTTTCGTAGTCATCATTCACTTGTCGGATGACTAATTGAGAATCTCCATAGACTTGCAAATGCGTGATGTTCCAGTGGACTGCTACTCGGAGTCCTGTGACCAATGCTTCATACTCTGCAATGTTATTGGTACAATGAAAAGTTATCCTGTAGGACTTCGGAATAGCATCACCTTGAGGGGTGACAAACAGAATGCCGGCTCCAGACCCGAACTTGGTATGGGATCCATCAAAGTATAACTTCCATTCATTAGAGGATGTGAGAGCAAAGACTGATTCATCTGGAAAATCGGTCAACATGGGATGATCATCAGAAATAGGAGCCTCTGCAAGTTAATCTGCTATGACTTGTCCTTTTATCGCCTTTCGCTCCATATACTCAATATCAAATTCACTGAGGATCATGACCCACTTTGCTAGGCGACCTGTTAAAGCTGCTCGGCTAAGCAAGTATTTTAAGGGATCAATTTTTGCAACCAACAATGTTTGGTGGCTTAACATATAATGTCGGAGCTTCTGCGTTGCAAATACCACTACTAAGCATGCCCTTTCAATAGTTGAATAATTTAGCTCATAGCCTACTAGTGTTCGGCTGATATAATAAATAGCTCACTCTTTGCCATTCTCATCTTGTTGGGCCAAGAGAACTCCTAATGCCGTTTCAGTTGCAGAAATATACAATAAAAATGGCTTTCCTTCTATTGGAGGCATTAGAATACGCAGCGACAACAAATAGTCTTTGAGAGCTTGAAAGGCTGATTGACATTGCTCAGTCCATTTGAAAGCGACACCTTTGTGCAGTAGATGTTGGAATGGATGACATTTGTCAGCCAACTGAGCTATGAAGTGGCGAATTGACTGGAGCTTTCCTTGCAGACTTCTTAATTGCCAGAGGTTTGAAGGTGGAGGCATATCCATTATTGCTTTAACCTTGGGAGGGTCGACCTCAATGCCTTTGTGAGAAACAATGTACCCTAGTAATTTGCCAGCTGTGACAGCAAAGACACACTTCTTTGGATTGAGTCTGAGCTTGTAAGTCTCCATTCGGTCAAAGATCGGGCCCAGGATGGCTAGATGACTATCTCTGGTGACAGATTTGCATAATAAATCATCAACATAGTCCTCCATCAAAGTGTGCATGAAATCATGAAAAATTGTCATCATTGCTCTTTGATATGTTGCGCCTACATTTTTAAGACCGAAGGGCATCACATTCCAACAGTAGCTACCCCAAGCATAGGTGAATGCTGTCTTATGTTGATCTTCAGGAGCAATGTGAATTTGGTTATAGCCGAAGAAACCATCCATCAATGAAAGCATCTCGTATCCAGCAGTCATGTCAACTATGATGTCAATATTTGGCAATGGAAAATCATCTTTAGGGCATGCTTTATTGAGATCCCTAAAATCTGTGCAGATTCTAATGCCCCCAGTTACTTTTCTAACTGGTACTAAATTTGAAATCCAGTCCGCATAATCGATGGGTCTGATAAAGCCCACATCCAGTAATTTTTTCAGTTCCACCTTGACCAAAAGAGCCACCTGGGGATGCATCTTTCTAAGTTTCTGTTTGACAGGCTTGGCATCAGCTTTTAGTGGCAAATGATGAAGAACCAATTCTAGATCGAGGCCAGGCATATCTGCATAGGACCATGCAAAGCTGATCTTCTTCTCAAGAAAGAAATTGACAAAATCTATTTTTTCCTGTTGTGATAGAGAAGCAGCAAAATGAATGACCTTAGGGTTGTCAGGTGTACCCAAATTGATTTCCTCTATCATTTCCACAAGCAATGTTGATTTGTCCTGACTTGATAGGGGTATGTCCACTCTTCCACCTTTGGGCGCCTCAGAGAGGTTTTCACCCGCAGGTACATCTTTTATTTTGACTTTTGTATGATCAGAGAGTGCCTTACGGTTTTCATTTAGAGATCTATTCTTTTGATTTTTTACTATTTCTTTTATTTTTTCATTTTGATGACTGGAAGAGGGAGTTGACTCCCCAAAATATGCTGTGGAATCCAGGTTAATAGAAAATCCTGCCTTATGATCACCTTGTGGTATGCCTTCCCGTAGCCCAAGGAGTTCTGCAATTGCCTCGTCATTTTGAAAACAGTCCAATGTGAGTGGTTCTTGTTGGTCATGTTGGATAAGCTAGGGATAGATGAGGGGCATGTCATCATCGGTTGTAAGGAGAGAGAGGGCTGATATGGTAAAGATATGAACATCTGTGGTGTCACTATCTGAACTGCTTGTATCGGATTCGGAGCTTGGATCCCAAAATGACTCTATCCAAGCATGAGGACATGTTTTAGGAAGAGGAGTTATTTCATGTTTGTCTTCCATAGGCAAATTATTAGGGTCAATGAAAATATTGTCAAGGGCATAGGAGCTAGAAGAAAAAGAACTCCACTCCCATTCATTGGAGTCAGTTTCGGGTCGGGTATCCTTAGGTGTTATTTCATCATCAGAGTCACACCCTTTTCTACACGTGGGCACTTTGGTAGATGTAGATCCAATTTGCAATGGTACAAAACCTAACCCTAAAGTTGGAGGTCGCCTCTTGGGTATAATAGGTTCTAACCTTCCATTGTTGTTCAGGCCTAATTTTGTATATTAAATGGCAATGAGCTGATTTGTACATATGTACATGCTAAATTTTATATATTAAAATGGTGATGAGCTGAATCACACATATTGTAATGCCAAATTTTGTATAAAAGCCCATGAGATGATTTCTATATTAAAATGGCGATGAGTTGAATCGCACCTATTGTAATGCCAAATTTTGTATAAAAGCCCATGAGATGATTTGTAAGACATTTTTTGTATAATCAAATAGCCAAGAGCTGATTTGACCATATTTAGAGGCAAATTTTTGAATAATATGTGACAATGTTTTGTGACTATTTTGTGTGTCAATGTTTTGTGACTATGTTTTGAGTATATGTGATGTGTCCTTGGTCAATCATGAGCATTCTTGATTCTTGTATAATCATGGACAATTATTTGAGTCATTATCAGGTCATAGGGGTCATAGATTGAGACTAGATACAATTTGAACAAAAATTGTCATTGTTGTCAAAAAAATTGTCAAAAAAGTTGTCACGCAACTTCTACATTATGTCGGTAGGTTATGACACTCGACGTTCTGGTGATTCATGATGCATGACAGGGGCATGCCTATCGTAAAACTGCCCACCCCGATGTGCTCATGACGTCGGTTTGTGCACATGATGAACTGAATCAATTCTAACCAATCTTGCAACTTTGCATTGCATGCAACTGATGACTTTTGCAGTAGGCAAAAAAATGCTACCAATCGCAAATGGCTCCGATTCGTCAAAAACCGAGAGAGGACATTGTAGAGGAGCCTCATGTGACCCCACGGGTTCAAACAGATTGACCATATGTGTCCTGAATTGGAAGAAACAATCCATCAAAATTTGACAATTTTTTGAACTCATGACACTTGAGAGATCGCACTGGTACAGTATGACTCTCAACGTTTTGGTGCTTTGGGATGCACGTTAGGGGCATGCCTAGCGTAAACCTGCCCACTTGGATGCTCTTGTGATGTCAATTTGTGCACACAACGAATTGAATCAATTCTAGCCAATTTGGCAAATTTGCATTGCATGCAACTGACGATTTTTACAGCAATCGAAAAAATATTACCAATCAAAAATGGCTTCGACTCATAAAAAACCAAGACAAACCATTGTAGAGGAGCCTCACACAACCCCACGAGTTCAAATGAATCGACCATATGTGTCCTGGATTTGAAGAAATAGTCCGTCAAGTTTTGACAATTTTTTGGACTCAGGGCACTTGAGAGATCGCACCGGTACGGTATGACTCTCGACATTCCAACGCTTTGGGATGCACGATAGGGGCAATCCTAGTGTAAAAATTCCCACCTGGATGTGCTCGCGATGTCAGTTTGTGCACATGACGAACCAAATCAATTCTAGCCAATCTGGCAACTTTGCATTGCATGCAACTGACAGTTTTTGCAACAAGCGAAAAAATGCTACCAATTGAAAGTGGCTCCGACTAGTCAAAAACTGAGACAGTCCATTGTAGAGGAGCCTCATGCAACCCCACGAGTTCAAACGGATTGACCATATGTGTCCTAGATTTGAAGAAACAGTCCGTCAAATTTTGACAATTTTTTGGACTCAGGGCACTTGAGAGATCGCACTAGTACGGTATGACTCTCGACATTCTAACACTTTGGGATGCACAATAGAGGCATGCCTAGCATAAACCTACCCACCCAGATGCTCTCGCGATGTTAGTTTGTGCACACGATGAACCAAATCAATTCTAGCCAATCTAGCAACTTTGCATTGCATGCAACTGACAGTTTTTGCAGCAGGCAAAAAAATGCTACCAATCGAAAATAGCTCCAACTCATCAAAAACCGAGATAGGCCATTATAAAGGAGCCTCACATGATGCCATGAGTTCAAACAGATCAACCATATGTGTCCTGGATTTGAAAAAATAGTCCGTCAAGTTTTGACCATTTATTTGGACTCAGGGCATTTGAGGGATCGCACCAGTATGGTATGACTCTCGACATTCTGACCCTTTAGGATACACAACAGGGGTATGCCTAGCGTAAACCTGCCCACCCAGATGCACTCATGATGTCGATTTGTGTACATGACTAACCAAACCAATTCTAGTCAATCTGGCAACTTTGCATTGCATGCAACTGATGGTTTTTGCAGCAGGCAAAAAAATGCTACCAATTGAAAATAGCTCTAACTCATCAAAAATTGAGATAGGCCATTGTAGAGGAGTCTCATGCGACCGCATGAGTTCAAACAGATCAACCAAATGTGTCCTAGATTTGAAGAAACAGTCCGTCAAGTTTTGACATTTTTTCAGACTTAGGGCACTTGAGAGATCGCACCGGTACGATATGACTCTTGACATTCCAACGCTTTTGGATGCATGACAGGGGCATGCCTAGTGTAAACCTACCCACCTAGACACGCTTACGATGCCGGTTTGTGCACACGACAAACCGAATCAATTCTAGCCAATCTGGCAACTTTGCATTGCATGCAACTGACGGTTTTTGCAGTAGGCGAAAAAATGCTACCAATTGAAAATAGCTCTGACTCATCAAAAATCGAGACAAAACATTGTAGAGGAGCCTCACGCGACCCCACAAGTTCAAATGGATCGACCATATGTGTCTTGGATTTGAAGAAACAGTCCGTCAAATTTTGACAATTTTTTGGACTCAGGGCACTTGAGAGATCGCACCGGTATGGTATGACTCTTGACATTCCGGTGCTTTGGGATACATGACAGGGGCATGCCTAGCATAAACTTGCCAACCTAGATGTGCTCACGACATTGGTTTGTGCACATAATGAACAAAATTTGACCATTGCGAGCGTGAGGGTGCTCTCGTACCAAACACATATTGTTGTTTATATTCATATTGTCGATTTTTGTTGTTTATATTCATATTGTTGATTACATATGCAAATATTCATTTAAATTTATAAAAGGGCAGCCACCAAATACAATGAATACACAATAATGAACTAAATACAAGGAGTTTTGTAGGGTTAATTCAACATTTTAGAAATTTTATCAAATCATATTCCACGATTGCAATGTTTTATATCTTATATTTTTGTTGTTTATATTCATATTGTTGATTACATATGCAAATATTAATTTAAATTTATAAAAGGACAACCACAAAATACAACGAATACAAAATAATGAACTCAGTACACATTTATTGGATCGAATATCGATATTTATATATATAAAAAAGGCATGTCTGCCAAGTCAATACAAGTATTACAAAAATGTGGCATATGCCATGTCCAAATCGATATACAATAAAAATGTAGAATATATCTACATGTATTGGTCATTCTATGACCAAAACCAACACTATATGATCCTAAACTTGTGGTGGATCATCAAAATCAAGCCTCTTCAATGCAGTACGCAACTCTATAGATGGCTGCAAAACCACAATTCAAAAGTCAAGTTAGAATTCTTTTGTAGAAAATAGTTCACAATTAACAACATGACTATGCATTTAACTTTAATTCCTTTGCAATTGAAATGTAGATTACCTCATCGGCTGATCTAGGAGCTAATGTCTTCGCTCTCCTCTCCTTGTCACTCTTAGGAGTTTTCTTGAAGACATACTTAAATGGATCCACATATGGCCGTACCGCGAAGGGGTCTATTGTAGATTAAATGTATAATTAATACAATGTACTAGCATAAATATATCAAAAACACTTAAAAGCTATAATATAGAGAACAATGGCGTACCTGTGCTTGAGATGCTTCTCCAATGGACTGGGGATGGCTCACCATCGATGTAGAAACTGTCACTATTACCTATACAAAAAATGTTCAAAGATTAAATACAATTAATATTGTAAAGCGGAAAAATCGCGGTCGAACCCTAGTTGGTCTCCCCTCTTCCAACTCCGAGGAGAGAGAAGGGAGGTTCGCTAGGATTCGATGGGTTTTTCACTTGGGAGATAGACTTTACATTCAAAAGAGGGGTTGAAACTCATAAGATCCAATCCCACACGATGTAAGATTGGATGCTAAATGAATTTCAAGGGTTAGGAAAGCAAGGCTACCCTCTTTTGTAAAGAATGTTGATTAAGGAAATTAAGCTAAGGATGCATAGAAAGTCATAAAGATTCGCTTATAAACTGAGTTCGGGTTATAGGATGAAGCTGCAGACCTAGAATTAGCAGTAAAATGTCGATACGACGCTGTCCTGCAAATTTGAGCAAAAGTTGTCGGGACGATGGCGCCCGGCGCCACGGTCCTCCGAAAAATCCGCGAAACGAAGGGGGATCTGTTCGTCTCTGCACAAGGATTCCAGATCTTCAATTTCAGCCGCGTACCTGCAACCTACACACAGAAAAGCGAAGACGATTGGGGGGTTAGGGATTAGGGGTTTGCCTTTAGGTCAAACCCCGGTTTTGGAATTAACCAAGAAATGAGCAAGAGCTGTAAATGTAAATGACTGTAAAACAAGTACTAATACCTTGTTCTAAGGATGTTGGTATCCTTATGTGCGAAGGTTTAGATGTTGTATGTTGTAGTATGTTGTAGCATGAAGTAAGTGATCTCCTCTTCAATGGTTGAATCCTTGTCTTGAATGCAACACTTAGCCTTGAATGGAGACTTGGAATGATCAATTGCTTGAATGTTTGAATGCTTGAATGTTTGAGTATAATTTCCACGCCTTTTCCATCATATCGAATGAAAGAGGAAAATGTCATTTATATACTTGTCAATTAGGGCTGATAGACTAATTTTCCCGACCTTAGGCCGACCAGGGAATGTAATTTTCCAAATTGCAAACGAAAAGACCCGATACCACTTAGGAAACCGGGCCCAAAATAGGACCCAGGGACCAGGGCGCTGGGCGCCATGGTCCTGGAGGACCAGGGCGCTGGGCGCTCTGGTCCCACCTCCCAGGGCAGCAGGGTGCAAGGAGGTTCAGGCCAGGGTGCATGAAAAATGCAGTTTTCAGTGTCGTGAGCAAGTTTTGGGGTCTCCATTCAGGTTGCGTGTTGCGTCGCCATCGTGAAGACCGAAATGCAGTCGAAATTGCAAGTGTCGCAATTTTAGGACGCTACATTTAGCCCCCACTTTAGCGGGAGTATGTATGCTCATACTTCCGGTAAAGTACAAGGAAACAACGTTGAAAGACTTTCACCACGTCAAGGAGGCAAGATACACCAAGCCCCCAGTGGACTAAGGATCTTACAACTTCGATTGACAAAGTAAAAGGGAAGATCACGAGGAAGAACCATGACTGTCAGTAGTAAGGTTCCCTCACTATGAGTCATGCAAAAGAAATACCAAAAATCTTCAAGACAAAGCTAAGTTTGCCAAGAAGTTTTCAAGTATCTTTGAAAGGATAGACAGGGTGTATGCCCCCCTACGTTAAAGCGATCGCACACGCCTCAATGGGGGTGATTGTTTTAACGTAGTGATACACATAAGAAATGAGAAAGTAAAAGGAGCACTATCGCAAGGATTTAGCCCCCAAGTGTGAGATAAACCCAAGGATAATAGACACAAGACACAAAGCACGAGGTGACTTCGCTTTCCTTGGGGTCAGTATGCTGTATGATAAGTCATGTATATATCATATGTATGTATGCATAATTGTTCTTCATTCCCCAATCAAGGAAGGTCACCTAGAAGAAGGGAACACATGTGTCTTTTGAGTCAACATGAGAGAGATCGAGAGATCTCAATGCTTTGCATCTACAACACCAAGGACAACAAATAGAAGAATGAGAATAACATATAGAAGAAGTAACAAAAGAGAGGGGGAGAGAGTCTACTATGCTAATGTAACTAGTCTAGCATGTCATCTACCCCCCGATCTTGCTGATCAATGTTTCGGGAAGGCAGGGAACACGCTAGAGGAGGAACATCCAACACAGCAGATGGAGCTATCACAAGATCCAAACAAGGGCTATGTTCATGTTCCAAGCCACATTGTTCTTGTCTAGGAGCTAGGATAAGTGCTTTAGAAAATTCATTAGATAAATGGTTATCAACATCAACAAGTTCATATTCACTATCAGAAGCAAGAGGAGTAATATTTTCATCTATATCATCATCAAGATTTATAAAAATAGGATCTTTAACTCGCACAGGATCAAGACCATCATGCATCTTATGTTTAGGAGATTTAGGCTCAATATCCGGCTGAGGAGAAAATGGAATAATGCTTGTTGAAGGTGTTTTTGGAGATTGCAAAGTTTGAGAAGCAGTTGCTTGAGCCCTAAGATGACGCTTTCGTCGACGTTCCCGTGCAGAACGATTACGTCTAGTCTTAGTAGGAAGTGTAGAAGATAGAGGAGGAGGAATGTTCTCATCCCTATCACTTGGGTGTTTAGGTTGTGGTCTCTTAGGCTGGATAATAGGAGAAGAAGAAGGTCTCTTCTCTCTATAGAAGGCAGGAGGAGGAACTACTCCATATAAAGGAGGAGTTTTTGGTTTAGGAAGAAGACCAAGTCCATCATGACGAGGAGGTATAGGTCTATTTTTAGAAGATTTATTAGGCATAGACATAGTCGCATCCATAGGGACGGGTTGGGAATCTTCTTGAGGAAAGACATTAGTTTTGTCTTTCAAAGGAAGAATTTCCTTCTGAAGAATGATAGGAATGTCAAGTTTAGGTGCTCTAGGTTCACTTAGAGATAGGATCATATCTGTTTTCCACTTTTGATAAGATTTGAAAAGATGATCACTTCGCGGAGGAAGAGATTGGAATTGTTTAGGCCAAAAGTAATCAATAGGAACACTAGAGGTTCTTTCAGTTGGTTTAAAGAGACTATGATTGACAGTAACAACTTCACCATTATGGGGAAATTTCAAACACTTATGAATAGGAGAAGCAATAGCTTTCATGGAAGATAGCCAAGGATAGCCAAGCTTCACACGAAATTGTTCGGAAGATGGAATAATAGCAAAGTTCACATCAAGAGATTTGTTATGGACCTCAATAGGCAATGTAATAGAACCAATTGCAGGAGAAGAAAATGCATCAAATAATTTCACAATCACATCTGTTTTGTCATAGATCACTTGATTCAATTGCAAAGTAAAAAGAAATTCTTCAGTAATAACATTAACCATGCATGAAGGATCAATAAGCACTCCACGGCAAGGCATATTTTTGACTTTTGCAACTATGTATAAAGGACCATCAGGTGCCCTAATGGTTTCACTAGAATCAAATGTGATGGAAGGTTCTTTAGGGTTTTCTTGCTGCTCTACGAAGTTAATCACATTCGGAGCCATAGACACAAGACCATCAGATGAGAAAGAGGAATCATTAGCCTCAATCACATTAGAAGTATGAGAAGTATGAGAAGGTAATGGATCAGTAAAAATCTGAAGATTCTGGTTAGGAGGAGCTACAGATGTGTTGCCTTTATCATTCACTCCAGAAACAAAAATAGTATTATTATCAATCAAATCTTGAATTTTACCCTTTAGAGAAAAACATTTTTCAGTATCATGCCCAGGCTGACGATGAAAGTGACAAAAAGCTTTGTGATCAAAATAAGGTGAAGTAATCTTTGCAGGATCAATTTGTCTTATAGGAGGAAGGGTAAGCACATTTTGTCCCAATAACTTATTCATAATACCATGCAATGATTCATTCAAAGGAGTATACTTTCTTTCTTTCTTGAAAAATTTAGAAATAGGAGGCACACCTGATGCTGCATTCACATTGTTGTTGATGATGTTTTCATTGAATTTGATGGAATCTCTGTTCGGTTTAAACTTCCCAAATGGTTGTTGACTGCTATCACCCTTATCACTCGGAGCCATAGGATGTGATTGTTCCATTTGACTCACAGTCAGTTGATAATTGTGAAGAGTGGCGCACAACTGTTGGAAAGAAGTAAACTCAAAAAACAGAAGTTTGTCTCGAATATCTTTTTGCAAATTAGAAATAAAGATTCTTTGAATATCATTATCAGGCACTGGAAAAGAAATTTGAGCATACAAATGCTTATATCTACCAATGAAATCAGTCACTTTTTCTTTAACACCTTGTTTACAATGCATTAAATCAATCAAAGTAACTTTAGGACTTATGTTATTTTGAAATTGTTGAATGAAAGCATTTGCAAGTTGTTCGAAAGAAGTAATAGAATAAGAAGGCAACGAGCAATACCATTGTAGGGCTTTGTCTCTTAAAGTTCTGGTGAATAGTTTTGCAAGCAACCTTTGGTCATAAGCAAAATCAGTACATATTGTTTGAAAAGTCTTAACATGTGTTAGAGGATCTCCTTTACCATTATAAAGCTCCAAATGCAGGATTTCAACATGCTTAGGAGGAATAGCTCGAACAATGTCAAGAGAAAGTGGGCTCGCAACATCAAATGTGGGCACACTAAACTTAGATTGATTCATAGAGGCAATTTGTTGCTGTAAAGAAGAGACAGTTTGTGCTAGATTATTAATGGTAGCTTCAGTCGAAGAGTTCATATTAGGTGTGTTAGATTGAGATGGAGGTGTGATGTTATTGAAAGATGGTAAAGAGTAAGGTGGTGGGACCCTATGATAGTCAACCATAGGGGATGATTGGATAGGAGGAACACTACAAGGAGGAATGGAATGGTTAAATGAATTGCCCCCTTGTGTCATGTTCATTTGTGAAGATGTAATAGGAACACTTATTGAAGGAATGAATGAAGAAGTCGGATTAAATGAAGGAATAGGGTTAATTGAAGAAGGAGGATTGCCCCCATGACTGGTAATCACAGGAGGAATGTCTTGTATAGAGGTAGCCATGATGTTTGATGTAAAGGTAGGTAAACTAGCAATAGGAGTGGTCAAAGGAATAGAATGATTGACTTGTGTAGGAGGTTGTGTATAACCTAAAGATTCAGCACAACTCTTCATAGGCATCACATTCGAATCCACAATGTGTGCGATACCATGTAAAACATCAATTCCATTCTTATCACTTTGAAGCATACGTTTTAGACCCTCAATTAAAGGAAGAGCTTGACTATCGGGATACTCATGAGACATCCATTGGTGAAAATCGTCAAATTGGTTATCCAATTTGGAAAGTTGTTCAACAGAAACTTCATGGGGAGCTTCTTCATCATTAGGAGGATTAGAGGAATTTCCCATGTCCTCGTTAAAAAGGCTACTCAAATTAGGTTCCATCTCCTCAGTAGTTAAACCTCGGAAGGACTTAATTCTACGGCTTCGTCTAACGGGAATAGTGTAAGTAGGGCTTATTGTTGTAAAACTCATGCACTAGAGAGAGAGAGAAGATTTTGATTTTAGAGGTAGCAATTTTCAGTAAAACCAGCCAATCTTCCAGATTTAAGCTGTTAAATGCAATCACAACAGTCTCCCGAAATTTCAGAAAAAATGTTCGAGACCATGGCGCTCGGAGTGCAACACGGTCCTTGCAACTTTTTTCGAAATTTGCAGGGATGAAAGGTATGATGATTTTAGAGCTAATCTGAAAAAATTGAGGGATTTTACGATCTGTAGATAGGCCAAATTAAAGTTGCAAATTCAAAATTGAACCCTATCAAGATTGTCAAAAAATGCAAAATTTGAATTTTGAAAAAGAGAGGGAGACTGAAATTTTGAATTTTATGATTTTAGAGGGAATGTCAAGAGCAATGCAAATTTTGAAATTTGAAAATTGACTCAATTTCACGCAAAATTCGATTTTGAAAGCGGAAATCAAAGTTGTTGTAATTAGGCACTTAATTTCAAAAGTCACAAAATGCGAATATTTGAATAAAGCACTGAAATTTCGAATGAATGCAAATACAATTTTCAGATCTAAGACAGTAAGAACACAATTTTGACACAAAATTTCAGTTTCGATAATTTTTGAATGATTAGGAGCCTTAGACCAAGCAATCACAAGACCAACTTTGACTGTAATTTTGAAAGTGTTATAATTGACAAAATCAGCCAAAATTCTGGATTTTAGCAGGAAAATACAGCAAGATCTCGCTCCCGAAATTTTGGAAAAAATGTCGGGGACGATGGCGCTCGGAGTGCAACACGGTCCTTGCAACTTTTTTCCAAATTTTCAGGGATGAAAGATATTGTGATTTTATTGCGGAATCCAAAGTTACAGCTGATTTGGAGATGTTTTGATCGGTCAAATTGTCGGACAAAGGTTGAATCAAGAGGGTTTCAAAAATTAGGGTTTTGACTTTTAACCACTTAATCTTCAGAATTAAAGCACAAATATGAATTGATAATTTGTAATAGAAGGACAGATCTGAAACAAGCATTAACATTTAGACATTTCGCAAGTTTAATTACTAAAAAGAAATTTTAGGGTTTTAATGCAATCACCTCTAAAACTTTGCAAAAGATCAAACATGGAAATGTAATCAATTTTTTCCGATCTAAGCATGAAAAATCAGAAGGTTGCGTGTTCGATTCACGTTGGGTCCACCAAAATGTAAAGCTGAAAAATCGCGGTCGAACCCTAGTTGGTCTCCCCTCTTCCAACTCCGAGGAGAGAGAAGGGAGGTTCGCTAGGATTCGATGGGTTTTTCACTTGGGAGATAGACTTTACATTCAAAAGAGGGGTTGAAACTCATAAGATCCAATCCCACACGATGTAAGATTGGATGCTAAATGAATTTCAAGGGTTAGGAAAGCAAGGCTACCCTCTTTTGTAAAGAATGTTGATTAAGGAAATTAAGCTAAGGATGCATAGAAAGTCATAAAGATTCGCTTATAAACTGAGTTTGGGTTATAGGATGAAGCTGCGGACCTGGAATTAGCAGTAAAATGTCGATACGGCACTGTCCTGCAAATTTGAGCAAAAGTTGTCAGGATGATGGCGCCCGGCGCCACGGTCCTCCGAAAAATCCGCGAAACGAAGGGGGATCTGTTCGTCTCTGCACAAGGATTCCAGATCTTCAATTTCAGCCGCGTACCTGCAACCTACACACAGAAAAGCGAAGACGATTGGGGGGTTAGGGATTAGGGGTTTGCCTTTAGGTCAAACCCCGATTTTGGAATTAACCAAGAAATGAGCAAGAGCTGTAAATGTAAATGACTGTAAAACAAGTACTAATACCTTGTTCTAAGGATGTTGGTATCCTTATGTGCAAAGGTTTAGATGTTGTATGTTGTAGTATGTTGTAGCATGAAGTAAGTGATCTCCTCTTCAATGGTTGAATCCTTGTCTTGAATGCAACACTTAGCCTTGAATGGAGACTTGGAATGATCAATTGCTTGAATGTTTGAATGCTTGAATGTTTGAGTATAATTTCCACGCCTTTTCCATCATATCGAATGAAAGAGGAAAATGTCATTTATATACTTGTCAATTAGGGCTGATAGACTGATTTTCCCGACCTTAGGCCGACCAGGGAATGTAATTTTCCAAATTGCAAACGAAAAGACCCGATACCACTTAGGAAACCGGGCCCAAAATAGGACCCAGGGACCAGGGCGCTGGGCGCCATGGTCCTGGATAGACTGATTTTCCCGACCTTAGGCCGACCAGGGAATGTAATTTTCCAAATTGCAAATGAAAAGACCCGATACCACTTAGGAAACCGGGCCCAAAATAGGACCCAGGGACCAGGGCGCTGGGCGCCATGGTCCTGGAGGACCAGGGCGCTGGGCGCTCTGGTCCCACCTCCCAGGGCAGTAGGGTGCAAGGAGGTTTAGGCCAGGGTGCATGAAAAATGCAGTTTTCAGTGTCGTGAGCAAGTTTTGGGGTCTCCATTCAGGTTGCGTGTTGCGTCGCCATCGTGAAGACCGAAATGCAGTCGAAATTGCAAGTGTCGCAATTTTGGGACGCTACAAATATAATGATAAGTATTGAAGGTTAAAAACAATTAATTTTACATATCAAACAAAACTGTACCGGATCTTGAGATGCTTCTCCAGTGCAAGGAGGAGGGTTCGCCATTAATGAAATAGGTATGGATATTTCCTATATGAAAAAAATATGAGATTATAATACATCACAAGTTCACATGTACGCATGCATATAATCATGAAATTAAGAAAATAAAGTAAAGATACATACCTTTGCCCTCTCTTGATCCACAGATGAATCAGGTGCATTCAACAAATCCACATAGCTCAATGGCCACTGTACATGTAAAATAGACAAAAAAACACTAATCAATCTACAAACCCCAACTAATACTTGATTTCAACATTTTCAAACAATTGTACAACTAAAAATGTGTTCAATTACCTTCTTCCTACTTTTTGGCGTCTTTGAGGAATCCTTTTTCTTAGGACGAGCCCTAGATGCAGAGGGGGTACCCTAAAAAAACAAAAGTAACATGAGATATTAGTACAGATAATAAATTAAACATAATTTTAAAAATCTAAAATGAAATGACTTGCATATTCCATCAAAAAAATACATAAAAAGGGTTGTACAAAATATGATACTGTATAGCCTTGTAGGCCAAAATCGATCGCTGAGAGCGTGATGTCATCAATCTAGGACATTTTGTCCCTTGTCAACACCTATAAACCAAAAATTGGACCAAGCATTAAAGATAGTTAGTATATATTGTATTTATTTGAATTCAAAGTGTACTATTCTATTTTAACATGTTACAAAATTTATACCTCAGGCATCGAAGTTGCAGCTATAGTAATTGGGGGAGGAGTATGGGATACCGATGCTGCATCCTAAAATGCATATTATTTGTCTCAATTTAAATCGATGTATAAATGAAAATTCATTTATGTAATTATAAATTTAAAGTGACTGATAAATAAAATGATATGAATTCAAATCAACACACCTATGTTTGTGGCTCATGGGAAAACACCATGTCCATCAACTCATCTGTCAGTGCAAAATCCTCAACCGTGTGGGCCTGATATCTACTCCTATAAATCATGCACAGATGAGATGAGGATCCATCTGCACCGACTACATCATCTACCCCCGATCATATCCTCGAGCAATTGACACACATATGCTGGATGGGCTCTCTATCGCCACCTAGTGGCTCATCATCCAATACAATAGGGTGTGCTAATGATGTCCCATGTTGGATGATGGCACCTATCAATGTTGTGGCCACCTAAAGTGTCTGTAGCTCCATCAACTCTTTCAGCTCTACTGGGACAGCCTGATGCACCTTGGGTTTGGGTGCTAGGGGGTAGCGACTCTCCATAGGTAATCGCCTACGGGCTCTAGGTCTATCTTGGGCAGAGCCACCGCCTCTACCATGGAACTCTCTCATGTCAAAATAGTTTGACCACACATTGAGCACAAACTCACAATATACTTTTCTCAAAAAATATATTGGCACCTCATAATTATTACAAGGTGGATCATCAAAGACCATCCACCACCTCTGCCAAAAAAGATTCTTCATCTGTACATTGGTACACCAATGTATGAGAAACCTCTTTGCATTAAGAGGTAACGACTGACCAGTTTTGGGAGCAACAAAAAAGGCATATAATTGTTGTTTACTAATATTTTTATTTTTTAATCTATCGTATGATAGCCCATCGGCATAGAATTGACGACACCTATCCCTAAAGCTTCCCCATTTGGAAATTTGTGTGGAAATAGCTATGGCACCACTAGCTAATGTTTCTAGGTTAGTGGCGAGGGATTGATGATGCTCAAGTTCAAAAGTTTTCAATTTAACAATTAGTCTATTGATTTTAGACGTATTTTGTCCTAACTGATTAATTAATTGCTCCTGTGTTTCGAGTGTGCGGTCAAAAGGAGGAATTGGGGGTTGTTATTGTGTGTTTTCAGGAGGTGCATTTGGTTGTTCTTGTGGGTTTTCAGGAGGTGCATTTGGTTGTTCTTGTTCTGGATTAGAAGAATCTATTTTTTGAAACAAAAAATGAAAAAACCTAATCAAAATTAATGAAATTAAATTCAAAATGTAAAACAAATTGAACAAACGGGAAAGAAAGATAAAAATAAACAAAAGCTAACCTTGATTCGTAGCTTGGAGGACAAATCTAGCACCCCGTTCGCGGTTTAGGAGAAGAAATGGGTAAAAAATGAAGTAAAAAATGCGCTATTCACGGGTAAATGAGACCCAATTTTTTTTTTAAACTTTTTTTACAAGGCACTGCATATGCGGTTATATTTGGATTATTAGCGCGTACGCGCTAATTTTCCTATGTGCAGCACATACACGCTCATTTTCCTAGGTGTAGTATACATGCTCATTTTCCTAAAAGCAGCGTGTACGCGCTATCCTTTGTAGGCTCGGGAAGATAAAACCTAATACGCGCTGCTTGTTTTTCCATTTTTTTTTTGGGTGGTGTCCACTTTTCTAACCACCATCTTTGTGCACATACCCATCTAAAAAGAGAACAATATTTCACTTCTATCTTTTCAAGTAAATCAAAGACATGAATTAAATTAAGAAGGTGTAACACATGTATGTATATTTACATATTAACGAATTCAACTATCTAAATTCAGTAATTTTTCTACAACGAGTATTAAGTAAGATGACATTTCATAATGCACATACCTATATGGCTTCTTCAAATGAAATTTCAAAATAAATTATCATGTCTTCCAATACATAAACTAATTCAAAGTTTAACTCTTTCTTCATTAGTGATCTAAAATAAACAATTCTCAAGATAATTTTATTCTTATTCTATAAATATATAATAAACTATTACTCGATTAAGAGCCTACCTGTGAAATTTGATGCCAAAATTGTGATGTTCAACACTAATTCTTCTTCTAAATCTGACCACAACACTTCTAGATTTCCAATACTTTTCTTCCTCTATGTTTTACAACTCCTTTTGTTGTGTTCTTTTCATCTTCATTCTCTGTTCTATCATCTCTATTCTTTATTCTATCATCTATATTTAACACATATTTCTCCCTCGTGTTTTTCCTCCAAAACCAATAGTCTATATATATATAGTGACCAAATCTATATTAATTCCTATTTTTGAGCCAATATCTCATAGTGGTGGATTGATTTATTGGTATCTAAGTGACACCACACATTGTTTAATTGCAACATCACAATCCTAAATAGTTTTGAACACTGATGTGTTCTCCATGAAATGATATTCATTATCTACTACGTGACACCAAACTACTGAAGCCATTAAGTTCATTATTACTAGTATTATTATGTGGGCTAGGAAATTGCTTAGTTGATATTACTATCGACTCCCATTGCTATCAATGTAGTTTGTTAACTTCCCATGCACCACCGTTGATATGGGGATTAATTTGCATGCCATGCGATGCTTATTCTAATAGTTTTTAGCCACGTCGATCAATCCATATTCAACTTGAACTCTAAGTTTTGTTTGCAGCATGGTCGATTAATACTAATTTCACTTTCCAATAGTTTCTAAGTCTCTACGATGCCAAGTCGACTTCCCTCATATCATGCATGCTTTGTCGACTATGAATTGCAGTGATAACCTGCCACCATATTGGATAGATTGCCTTCAAATAAGTCGCTTTCACGCATATATATATATATATATAACTATAGTAATAAATCAATTCAAATTTAATTATCTTTTTTTTTTTTTTAAGATTATATAATTCATATATGTGTGTGTGTGTGTGTGTGTATTTGTATATGTATATCCTTATATACACATATACATATATATATATGTTTATATATATCATTATCATAAATCAAGAAGTGGAAATATAAGCACGATATTAAATCCATTTCATAAGATGCACATACAAACATCAAAATACATGTATAAACATTTAAATCAATCTATCAATTAAAACTACTCATTCCAAATTCATCATTCCAATTTAAACAAACACTCAAATAAAGTCATTTAAATCCTCCATCTTTACAAGATGTAGATTATAAATTCTAATGTGGTGTGTGAGACTCCCATCTATTCTAGCGAAGTCCAAGAGCTAAATCAACTCTACCTGAACCATGTTCTTGGCTTCATTCGCATTCACCTATTCCTGCATTCATTTGAACTCAATTGCTCATTAGCAATGACGATCCCCAGTTTCACAAAAATAATACTGATCATTCAAATGCATGTACATAAATAATGTAATGTAAATATTTTCATTGCATTTGAATTCCTATTTCATTATCATCTATTTCACTAACAATTCCATTTCCATTTCATAAATAAATAAAATAAGCATCATTTTCAAAATAAGTAATTATAGATAAATATGGGTATATGCACGAATTTGTGGTACCAAAAAGGTACCACACTTCAAAAAAAATGGAAAATTCTCATAAGGCGCGTGGCTTATGAGCATTTCAAACTTAAAAAAAACCCATGTCTGCATTTTGGATGCATTCTGCATTCCCAAACCCATGTTTTGGCGATTTGGGGTGCCATTTTCTTGTGCTCGCCCTTTGTAGAAGGTTGATATTGGGCACTAAGTTTTCCATCTCTCATCAAAATGCTGCCACACCATCGAAGAGATCAAAGAGGTATGTGTTTTTGTTTTCTTATTGTCACTTTTTTATTAATTTGAAGATTAAACTAGGTTTATTGATTTCAATTTATTTTCATTATCAGGAAATGAGATTAGACAAGAAAATGTTGAAAACACTCAATCACTTCCTCATGAAGACCATATTGAAGAAGAATCACATCAAGAACCTCCTACAATCCCTAGATATCCCATAGGTACACAAGAAAACCTATTAGGTCAAATAGAAAATAGCCAAAAAGAGCTTGAAGGTTTAATCACAAGGCTAAAATATCCCATTGGAACAAACTCCCATAGGACAAACCTTGCCAGTTCTTTGCAATCTATTGTATCTCACATACAATCTATGAGTGGGAAAATAAATTTTTGGTCTAGTAAGAAGGAAGAACAAAAGCAATTTTATGTTGACAAATTATCATATGCGGTAGTGAAGAAAAAGAAAATTAATAAATTTGACTTGTGTGCTGTTTTTACAGACCCCCGAACGAATCAACCTTTACACCTTGGATGTAGGATATTCCCTATTCATTGGCATCATCATGAAGGGATTAAGAACAATTTTTGGTATAGGTGGTGGATGGTATTTGATTAGCCCCCATGTAATAATCATGAGGCACCCCAATACTTTTTGAGAAAACTGTACTGTGAGTTTGTCCTTGATGAGATCCCAAACTTTATTGTTTTTCTAGATTTCCAAGGTAGATGTGGGGGTTCCTCACATGATAAAGAGGGTGCACAATGTGACACAAATCTCCCACCAAGACCCTTGGCCAGACCTATGGTGGCGTATGTTATTATTCCTTCCATTGTGAAGGATAGTATTGAGGTCGAAACTCTAGACTCCATTAGCTCACTCACTCAGACCCTTATATAGTATGCTAGGCCTCTAGTAGAGGGTGATGTGAGTGATGATGGTGATTCTTCTAAGCATTGAGTTCCAGCTCATTTTTGTCGATCTTGTGGTTCTCTTTGCACTTATGATCCTAGTAGTTCTGAGAATGCATGTGCTTGAGCGAAGTTTGCTACGGAGAACATTGTCATGACAAAATCCTTGCTGAACAAAACATTTGGCATTGATACCCAGGTGAATTTCATTACAATTTCATTTCATTCTTTTTATTAAATCTTATATGGAAATTTGAGAATATATCTAAATTAGTAAATTATTATGATAAAAAATGAGTGTCAAAGTGTTCACAATGCTAGCAACATTCTTGCAACACCCTATTTCAGGACTTCATCAACTCCACAGGTATACAATGAGTGAAGAAATATAATTATTATAGGTAGATAGTTGATCCTTATGTTAATGATTTTCTAATTACTCATTTTAGATGTCAAATAGTTTGATTCTAGAGCTTCAACATCAACACCTCGTAGTGTATTTCATCGACAATCTTTCACCTAGGTAAACAATTTATCTTTAATGTTGTTACTAAATAATATAGATAGTTTTGGCGATTAATCAATATACTTTGTTTAATTTTTAGATGTTGACATCAAAGAATCCTCCTGTTGTCTGCGCGTCAATGGAGCACGGTGTTGCTGCAACAGTAGCAAGTTCAACTGCTTTAACAAAAGTATGAGACATATTTGTAAATTTAGTAAATTTAGCATTACATTTGTTATCTTAATAATATGTTATTGAAAATTTTAACAACACTTGTATTTAGTTTAATTTATATTGTGATGCTCACAAGAGGGGCTTGTCACTCCAGATCATTAACATGCACCTATTGTGGATGAACATCATAATTATTTGTATGCGGTAGGTGACTATTCTATTATATGTCATTCTAAAATTCAATTTTTGTATATGCTAACATCATTCTTTTCATTGTATCAGGTGGAGTTACAAAAACGTCTGGAGAGGAGGTCAAGTGTACGTACTCGAAAGACACCTGCATCATATACATCTCCATCCCCTTGACAGGCAAAGATATCTCGTGATCTATTTCCTTCCCCTAGAGGGAAATGAATAGAATATGGTCCTATGTTGTATGCCTATATGGAAATTTTGAACATATATTTTGTATTACGAATATGCGACATTCTATGTCCATAGGGCTTTTGGCAAGCTCCTATTTGACTTTACTAGATACCATGTTGTATGCCTATATGACAATTTTGAATATATGTTTTGTATTACGAATATGTGACATTCTTCTATGTCCATATGGCTTTTGGAAAGCCCCTATTTGACTTTATTGGATATCATTTTTTATGCCTTTATAGGAATTTTGAACATATGTTTTGTTTTATGAACACGTTAAATTCTATGATCAATATGGCTTTTGGCAAGCCTATTTGTCTGTATTGGATATATTTGATAGTTTTAACGATATACAATGTTGCATGGATTTGAAGTTTTTTGGTTAATGCAAACCATTTATCATGGTTATCCATAATTGCAGTACAAATGATTAAGTGAATAATTGCACAAAGTTTATTGTTACTTAATCTTTGAACCTAAATATGTATTTGTAATCCAAGACACAAGCTTATGGAGATCAACACAAATTCAATAGTTATAGTCAAAATAAGACTATATAAAGGAAACATGGAAAGAACCAAAATTAGACAATGTAAGACACCATTGTACCAATACCCATTCTAAAAAAATTGCATAGCCCATAAACTTCTATTCATCTAATGCATGCACTTAAGAAATTTCATTGCTAGGGTGTGGCCCGCAACGATCAGATGAGTTGGAGAGAAAAAAAAAGGCATTCCAAGCATAAACTTGGCCACCTCGATGCGTATGAGCTGACAGTTCAGTGTCGTGACGAGTGGATTGAAAGATGGGGCATTGTGCAACTTTTCATTGAACTCATATGATGCTTTTTGTTGCAATCGAGAAAGTGTCACCATGAGCAACGAGATCCGAGTCTACCGAAATCGAGAGAGGCTTTTTTAGAGTGCCATAACATGACCCTATAGGATAAAATGACTCATTATTATGATTATTGGGCACCAAGAAACGTGATGCCGAATATTGACAACTTTGAGCAACTTGAGCACTTGGGCGATTTTGCTGCTAGGGAGTGGCCCGCAATGATCAGACAAGTTAGAGAGAAAAAAGAAAGCATTCCTAGAGTAAACCCAGCCACCCCAACACATACGAGCTATCGGTTCGGTGCCATGATGAGTGGATTGAAAGATGGGGCATTGTGCAACTTTTCATTGAACTCATCTGACACTTTTTGTTGCAATCAAGAAAGTGTCACCACGAGCAACTGGATTTGAGTCTACCAAAACTGAGAGAGGATTTTTTAGAGTGCCATAACATGAACCTATAGGATCGGACATCTCATTCTTATGATTAATAGGCACCGAGAAACATGATGCTGAATATTGACAACTTTGAGCAACTTGAGCACTTAGGCGATTTCGCTGCCAAGGTGTGGCCCGCAATGATCAAGTGAGTTGGAGAAAAATGAAGGCATTCCTAGCGTAAACCTAGCCACCCCGACATGTATGATTTGTTGGTTCGGTGCCATGACAAGTGGATTGAAAGATGGGGCATTGTGCAACTTTTCATTGAACTCATCTGACGCTTTTTGTCGCAACCGAGAAAGTGTCACCACGAGTAACTGGTTTCGAGTCTACCAAAACCAAGAGAGGCTTTTTTACAATGCCATAAAATGACCCTATAGGATCAGATGGCTTGTTCTTATGATTAACGGGCATCGAGAAACGTGATGCCAAATATTGACAACTTTGAGCAGCTTGAACACTTAGGCGATTTTGCCGCTAGGATGTGACCCGCAAAGATCAGGCAAGTTGGAGAGAAAAAAAAAGGCATTCCTAGTGTAAACCCGACCACCCCAATGTGTATGAGCTGATGGTTCAGTGTCATGATGAGTGGATTAAAAGATGGGGCATTATGCAACTTTTCATTGAACTCATCTGACGCTTTTTTGTCGCAACTGAGAAAGTGTCGTCACGAGCAACTAGATCCGAGTCTATTGAAACTGAAAGAGAATTTTTTAGAGTACCATAACACGACCCCGTAGGATTAGACAGCTCGTTCTTATGATTAACGAGCACCGAGAAATGCGATGTCAAATATTGACAACTTTGAGCAACTTGAGCACTTAGGCGATTTCACTGCTAGGGTGTGGCTTGCAACGATCGAGCGAGTTCGAGAGAAAAAGGAAGGCATTCCTAGCATAAACCCAACCACCTTGACATGTAAGAGATGACGGTTCGGTGTTGCGATGAGCGGGTTGAAAGATGGGGCATTGTGCAACTTTTCATCGAACTCATCTGACGCTTTTTGTCACAACCGAGAAAGTGTCGCCACGAGCAACTGGATCTGAGTCTACCAAAATTGAGAGAGGCTTTTTTTTAGAGTGCCATAACATGATCCTATAGGATCAGATGGCTCGTTCTTATGATTAACGGGCGCCGAGAAACACGATGCCAAATATTGACAACTTTGAGCAACTTGAGCACTTAGGCGATTTCACTGCTAGGGTGTGGCCCACAATGATCAAGCAAGTTGGAGAGAAAAATGATGGAATTCCTAGCATAAACCTAGCCACCCTGATGCATACAAGCTGATGGTTCGGTGCCATGACGAGCGGATTGAAAGATGGGGCATTGTGCAACTTTTCATTGAACTCATCTGACGCTTTTTGTCACAACTAAGAAAGTGTCACCACGAGCAACTGGATCCGAGTCTACCGAAACTAAGAGAGGATTTTTTAGAGTGCCATAACATGACCCTGTAGGATTAGACAACTAATTATTATGATTAACGGGCGCCGAGAAATGCGATGCCGAATATTGACAACTTTGAGCAACTTGAGCACTTAGGCGATTTCGCTGCTAGGGTGTGGCCCACAATGATCAGGTGAGTTGGAACACAAAATGAAGGAATTCCTAGTGTAAAAATAGCCACCTCGACGCGTACGAGCTAACGGTTTGGTGCCGCGATGAGAAGATTGAAAGATGTGGCATTGTGCAACTTTTCATTGAACTCATCTAATGCTTTTTGTCGCAACTGAGAAAGTGTCACCACGAGCAACTGGATCTGAGTCTACCAAAATAGAGAAAGGCTTTTTTAGAGTGCCATTAAATGACCCCATAGGATTAGATGGCTTGTTCTTATGATTAACGGGCACCGAGAAACACGATGCCGAATATTGACAACTTTGAGCAACTTGAGCACTTAGGCGATTTCACTGCTAGGGTGTGGCCCGCAACGATCGGGCAAGTTGGAGAGAAAAAAGAAGGAATTAATAGCATAAACCTGACCACCCCGATGTGTATGAGCTGACGGTTCGGTTCCACAATGAGCGGATTGAAAGATGAGGCATTTTGCAACTTTTCATTGAACTCATTTGACGCTTTTTGTCGCAACCGAGAAAGTGTCGCCACGAGCAACTGTATCCAAGTATACCAAAACTGAGAGATGATCTTTTAGAGTGCCATAAAAAAACCCCATAGGATTAGACGACTCATTCTTATGATTAACGGGCACTGAGAAACACGATGCCGAATATTGACAACTTTGAGCAACTTGAGCACTTAGGCAATTTTGCTGCTAGGGTATGGCCCGCAACGATAAGGCGAGTTGGAGAGAAAAATGAATGCATTCCTAGCATAAATCTAGCCATGCCAATGCGTACGATTTGATAATTTGGTGTCACGATGAGCGGATTGAAAGATGGGGCATTGTACAACTTTTCATTGAACTCATCTGACACTTTTTGTAGCAACCAAGAAAGTGTCGCCATGAGCAACTGGATCCAAGTCTACCAAAACTGAGAGAGGTTTTCTTAGAGTACCATAATACAACCCCATAGGATCAGACAACTTGTTCTTATTATTAACAAGCTCCGAGAAACTCGATGCCGAATATTGACAACTTTGAGCAACTTGAGCACTTATGCGATTTTGTTGCTAGGGTGTGGCCCGCAACGATCGGATGAGTTGGAGAACAAAGAGAAGGCATTCCTAGCATAAAATTGGCCACCCCGATGCATATGAGCTGATGGTTTGGTGCCACACCAAGCAGATTGAAAGATGGGGCATTGTGCAACTTTTCATTGAACTCATCTGATGCTTTTTGTCGCAACTGAGAAAGTGTCGCCACAAGAAACTGGATCCGAGTCTACCGAAACTGAGAGAGGCTTTTTTAGAGTTCCATAACACAAACCCCCAACATCAAATGACTCATTCTTACATTTCAGTAACATCGAGAAAAAATGATTCTGAATTTTGATAATTTTTCACACTTTGAGTGATTGACAACAAATGAACAATTTTTACATCTTTTACCATATTAACCTAAAACTTCACAAAATGATCCCATGTGATCTCTAATGGTCCAAAATAACATTATTTACATAAAATCACACAAAACAAGACAAAAACATAATTTTTTATATTACAATGCCTCGAGTAGTAAAAAATACAAGTCATGTACATATATCCAAATAAGATTGATATTACAATTTTTTACATTTACATTTAATCCAATGAACCATCTGGATCCACTCTACTCTTTATCATGATTGCTATATGCAAAAATATAGCAACTTCTATGGAGTTGTAATATTGTGATTGCACCTTCTGTGGAATAGCTAAGGCGAGATTTCTTAGTTTGAGTGCTTACAATTGTTGATGTAATGACATGTCGTGTGGCATTACTATCTTTTGTGCGTGAGTTAGAACCAACAATATCATATGCATTCATTAGATTCTTCACAATAGATTTGTGACTTGATTCAATCGATGTTCTTAGCCCAAGAATCTTCATTATGGGCGTAAATTTCAGATTTCTCATCATTTCAACAAATAGTTGACATCTTCCTGTCTCATTTAAAGGCTCAAAAAATATTTTCCGTATCCGATTAGTATGTCTTTGACAAGTATGCTTCGAAATATTGTCAACCATTGGTTTCAAAACATTAGCATCAATATCAATCAAATACTTAGGCTTTCTATGCAAAACTCTAGGAGGTGTTCTCAAACTTTGAGTTACCTCAAGATTAGGAATGTCAACAACATTAGGGATAGGTGGCATACCTTCAACCGGAGATGAAAATGATGACATACCTTGAAATTGAGGTGTATAAGATGGTGTAGCTCCAATACTTGATGGCAGTCATGAAGTACTTGCAATGCCAAATGTCATAGAGGGAGTGCATTCAATATGAGATGTTGTAGACACCAATAGTTTGCCAATAAGAAATGGCGTGCCTTCAACTTGAGATGTAAGAGATGGGGTGCCTTCAACTTGAATTGTGGTAGCCATGCTCTCAACCTCAGGATTCAATTGTCTCATTGCACGAAGATTTTGCATCCGTTGCCTTTGTGTGGCCAATTTTGTCTCTCTCTTAGATTGGATGGATATTTCATGTTCCTCTTCAATTGGCACCTCTTCTTCTATGGTATTCAATTTCCTCTCTTCATGAAATTTCTTCATTCCTTCTCTCTTTTTTTGCATTCTTAGCTTCACACTCTTTCGGTGTTACATTTTTTGGTCATTTCCTTGGCATGATGATGATTTCTACATGTACATGCACATAAAAGAGAATAAAGTTAATTCATAAAGAGATTTCAAGAGGCGTAAGGGGCAGTCCTAATGGATCTATGACTATCCTAATTATATTAGGACAATCCTAATGCATCTATGACTGTCCTAATTATGCATATGTTAAAATGGATATATGAAATTGAAATTATTTCATATATTCCTTTTTTAAATTATTTCATAAGATCTTAAAAAGGATGTATGAAATTGCAAATTTTGTTTTAAACCACTAAACAAATAATTTTCTTATGCAACTTGCTTCAAATGCATTGTTAAATCTAATGTAAATCTAATAGGATTATAATCAATAACACTTAATAAGTATTTGAATTCTAAAAACAAGATAATATTACCTCAATTATTCAAATTTGATAGAAAAAACTATGTTCTTCCTCTTCAACGTTGCCAAATGAAAAAAAAGGTGGTGGAGAGCTGATGGAATGTATAAAATTAATCTTGTATAAAATGTCAACACCATGCAAAAAGCATTTTTTTGTCTGATCATGCACATCAAGAAGACAAATGAGAGAATGTGGGCTTGGATCATGGGTCAAGGGTCCCATATAACCATTTTTTAGTGTAGCTCATTTTGCTAGCGCCAAATATCGTGCTAGCCAAATGACTTCCATTGAAATTTTTCAACCTTTGATAAATTTCTACTCTATACCCTATAATATATACTCTATACCCTATAGTTTGATAGCCACAACCATAAAAATTAAACCATTTCAAACCTATAACAAATACCCTAGATCATATGACCAAATATGCTAAATCCTCAACCCTATACAATAACCATAGACCCTATAACCCAATATGCTAAACCATATGAGGTAAGGATGGAGGGTGAGATATGGAGGGAGGGGGCAATATGGTGTCTTAAGGGGTCATAGGACACTATATGACCCGTTAGGATGTCATATGACCCCTTAGGACACCATATGACCCATAACGACACTATATAGTGTTCTAAGGGGTCACATGGTGTCCTAAGGGATCATATTGTGTCCTATGACCCCTTAGGACACCATGTGACCCCGTCTAACACAATATGGTGTTGTTATGGGTCATATGGTGTCCTAAGGGGTCATATGGAGTCCTATGGGGTCATAGGACACTATATGACCCCTTAGGTGTCGTTAGGGATCATATTGTGTCGTAACGGGTCATATGGTGTGTTATGACCCCTTAAGACACCATATGACCCCTTAGGACACCATACGACCCATAATGACACCATATGGTGTCCTAAGGGGTCATATAGTTTCCTAAGGGGTCATAGGACACTACATGATCCCCTAGGACATAATGTGAGCCCTAACGACATGTAAGGGGTTATATGGTGTCCTAAGGGGTCATATGACACTATATGACCCATTAGGACACCATATGACTCCTTAGGATACCATATGACCCATAACAACACTATATGGTGTTCTAAGGGGTCACATGGTGTCCTAAGGGGTCATCTAGTGTCCTATGACCCCTTAGGACACAATATGGTGTTGTAAGGGGTCATATGGCATCCTATGACCCCTTAGGACACAATATGGTGTCGTAATGGGTTGTATGGTGTCCTAAGGGGTCATATGGTGTCCTAATGGGTCATATGGTGTCCTATGGGGTCATAGGACACCATATGACCCCTTAGGTGTCGTTAGGGATCATATTGTGTCTTAACGGGTCATATGGTGTGTTATGACCCCTTAAGACACCATATGACCCCTTAAGACGCCATATGACCCCTTAGGACACCATACGACCCATAATGACACCATATGGTGTCTAGAGGGGTCATATAGTGTCCTAAGGGGTCAGAGGACACTATATGATCCCTTAGGACACAATGTGAACCCTAACGATGTGTAAGGTATTATATGGTGTCTTAAGGGGTCATATGACACTATATGACCCGTTAGGACACCGTATGACCCATAAAGACACTATATTGTGTTCTAAGGGGTCACATGGTGTCCTAAGGGGTCACATGGTGTCCTAAGGGGTCATCTGGTGTCCTATGACCCCTTAGGACACAATATGGGGTTGTTAAGGGTCATAGTGTCGTCAGGGGTCATATTATTTCCTATGACCCCTTAGGACACCATATGACCCCTTACAACACAATATGGTTTTGTTATGGGTTTTATGGTGTCCTAAGGGGTCATATGGTGTCCTATGAACCCTTAGGACAACATATGCTCCTTTAGGTGTCGTTCGGGATCATATTATGTCTTAATGGGTCATATGGTGTGTTATGACCCCTTAGGACACCTTATGTTGTCATTATGGATCATATGGTGTCCTATGGGGTCATATTGTGTCCTATGGGATCATAAGACACCTAATGACCACTTAGGACACCATATGACCCATAATGACACTATATGGTGTCTTAAGGGGTAATAGGACACCATATGACCCCTTAGGACACAATGTGAACCCTAATGACACATAAGGGGTTATATGATATCCTAAGGGGTCATAGGATACTGTATGACCCGTTAGGACACCATATGACCCCTTAGGACACCATATGAACCATAACAACACTATATGGTGTTCTAATGGATCACATGGTGTCCTAAGGGGTCATCTAGTGTCCTATGACCCCTTAGGACACCATATGACCCCTTAGGACATAATATGGTGTCGTTATGGGTTGTATGGTGTCATAAGGGGTCATATGGTGTCCTATGACCCCTTAGGACACCATATGACCCCTTAGGCCACAATATGGTGTCGTTATGGGTTGTATGGTGTCCTATGGGGTCATAGGACACCATATGACCCCTTAGGTGTCATTAGGGATCATATTATGTCGTAACAGGTCATATGGTGTGTTATGACCCCTTAAGACACCATATGACCTCTTAGGACACCAGATGACCCATAATGACACCATATGATGTCCTAAGGGGTCATATAGTGTCCTAAGTGGTCATAGGACACTATATGATCCCTTAGGACACAATGTAAACCTTAACGATATGTAAGGGGTTATATGGTGTCCTAAGGGGTCATATGACACTATATGACCTGTTAGGACACCATATGACCCCTTAGGACACAATGTGGGGTTGTTAAGGGTCATAGTGTTGTCAGGGGTCATATTGTGTCCTATTGTTGGCATTACAATAGAAAGGATATTGTTGGCATTTCAATAAGGATATTGAGAAGGTTGTTGGAGATTATTGATATAACTGAAGAAGGATGATTACTGTCTTAATAATATTGTTTTGTCATTGATGTCAAGAAATTGATGTTCTGATTCGGTATGATGTTGCCATATCTTGAAAAGTATGTGTTGATGAGTATTAGGAGGTCGGTAAGTGACACAAAAAGAATGTGATAATAAATGGGAGATATAAGTTATTCAATGGGCAACTATTACCAAGTTAGACAATGATGAGATCATGTTGTTTTGATTGTTTTGATATCCTACACATGTTGTTGATTATAAGTTTACTATTGTATTATGTCACCGAGCAAGGAACCTAGTTGGTAAACCCTAAGGCACCTAGTCAGTAAACCCTAAGGTTATCGATATTGGTTAAATAAGGTAGAATGTCTATTGAGCGAAGTTCAGTATTAACCAAGTAACAACTGAGTTATAATAGATTGCATTGGATGGATAAAAGCATTATTTAATGAAGGATGCTGATGAGTTGAAGTTGATCAGATGATTGGTTTGTCATGCAAAAAGTTTGTTGAGGATCGACGACATGGAAAATACAGGAGGAAGATCCACAACATAGATTAAACCGCAATAACCTAGCACAAGTTCCAAGGAAGGAATGCAAGTTCCAAGGTGAGGTAAAACATTTTTAGATCGAAAAATACATGGAACCTAGTCAAGTTTGAAGATCTGATGGCTAAGATTGATCATGGGAAGTGTGATCAAGGAGATTAAGCGGTTAGAAATTGTTTATAAATAAGTAATTGTTGATAAACAATGTTATGGGTTTTATGGTGTCATATGGTGTCCTAAGGAGTCATATGGTGTCCTAAGGAGTCATATGGTGTCTTATGGGGTCATAGGACACCATATGACCCCTTAGGTGTCGTTAGGGATCATATTGTGTCTTAACAGGTCATATGGTGTGTTATGACCCCTTAAGACACCATCTGACCCCTTAGGACACCTTATGTTGTCATTATGGGTTGTATGGTGTCCTAAGGGGTCATATGGTGTCCTAGGGGATCATCACACACCATAAGACCATACTGATCTCATATGGTGTACTAGGGGGTCATATGGTGTCCTAAAAGGTCATAGGACAACATACGAACCATATTGACACCATATGGTGTACTAAGGGGTCATATGGTGTTTTAAGGGGTCATATGACACCATATAACCCCTTAGGACACAATATGACCCCTAATGACACCTAAGGGATCATATGGTGTCCTATGACCAATTAAGACACCATATGGTGTTGTTATGGGTTGTATGGTGTCCTAAGGGGTCATATGGTGTCCTATGACTAATGAGGACAACATATGGTGTCTTTATGGGTCCTATGGTAACCTAAGAGGTCATATGGTGTCCTATGACTCCTTAGGACACCATTTGACACCTTAGGTGTCGTTAGGGGTCATATTGTGTCCTAAGGGGTCATATGGTGTCCTAATACTCCTTAGCACCTAGAGAGGGGAGGGAGTGAGGAAGAAACCAAGGGAAAGAGGTGAGAGAGGGAATTAGATGGGTGTAAGGATGGAGAGGGAGATAGCTTGAGGGATAGGAGAATAAGGGAATTGTGAGAGCTAGAGAGTGGAGGGACAAAGAAGATTATGTATCTATAAGAATGAAGAGCCCGAGAAGAGGTAAGGGGAGAGAGAGAATATGAGATCTAGTTCATAGAGAGAGATGGAACTACGAGGGAAGGTAGATAAAGAAGGGAGAGGTAAGATGGGGGTTTCTATGTACATATTTGGCGCTCTCCCTATTTGGAGTGTGCCAAATGTGGAATATGGACCATATTTGGCATGTGCCAAATGAACCGGTTTGGGAAACACCAAACCTATGGGTTGGATTTTCCTTGGGCATCCAACCCAAAGGTTTGGACAACAATTTTAGTCTATAGACGTGTTTTTATCAGAGCATTGAAAATTTTGACATATTTTTGTTCGTGCTCTCCGTTAGGTTTGCACGTGTTTCAATGAAGTTAAAAAAAATACCATGGTAAACTTGAGCTCCCTCTTAGCTATCCAACAATGTAATTTATTTTAAATTTTGATTTTTTTAAAGTCTTTCATCTATAATTTCTTTTGTTAGTGTGTCCGTTTTTTGTCAAAAACCAACATGCACTATTTTGGGTATAGATTTTTACACGTTCATCTGATTTTGAAAAAACTTACATTTTTTAGAAACTAGACTCCATTCTACACAATTTAAGAAAAAAAAGTTTTGATTTTTGATTTTTGATTAGTTTTCAATGATTTTAGGGGGGAGCATGCTCAAATTTCTGTTTTTTAGGATGTGTCCACTTCGAAAATTAGTAAAAAATCATATACTCATTAAAAAATTAGCTGAAAAATCTGGCATAAACTACAAGGTGTTAGCTAATTTCTCACTGAAGTGATTTTAAAAATTCAAAAAAAAGTTAACATTTTAGGGGGGCCACAACAAATGCTATGTTATGTTTTTTGCATAAAAAATAGGACCATTTTTTGTGGCCTCCCTTTTTGAAGCCCTTAATCTCCACCATTTTCAAAACAAATTAGTAGTTTAGAAAGTAGACTCAAAGCACTGTGACTCTTGTTGTTGTTGCATCTTCAAATTTCGAGTGTAATTAGGTTCAATTATCATTGAAGTTCAGACTTTGCTGATTTCAGAAAAAAAGTGGCATCTTAAGACCCCCTTTTGGTACCACAACTTGGTGCACATACCCATATGGTTTGTGACATCCTTCCCCACTTGGAAGAGACATCGTCTTGATGTCTTATTATCTATTAATAAGCACATATTATCATAGAATATTAACCATATATCATAGTCTTAAATCAAAACATAAACAATAACAATAGCATCCATGCTATCCAAGTTGTATGTAAATCAAATCAGAGTACCAAGGTATCTCATGCACTAAGGAAATACTACTCTAAGAAAGCAAATGAGGAAAATGATGGTCAATCATCTCAACATCCTCCCATGTAGCACTATCCCAGCATATTGGTCCTACTGGACCTTATACTGAATGAAATATTTGCTACGTATCTTCATGCTACATTGATCTAGGATTCAGATGGGCTCCACTAGCACCACCCCTTGATCCTGTATTTGTAAAGATCACCAATCAAGAATATGAGATGCATCAGGATGATAAAGTTTCAACAAAGAAACATGGAAAACATTATGGATTTGAGCTAGAGCGGGTGGTAAAGCTAATCTATAAGCAACTGGATTAATAACTTCCAACACATCAAAGGGTCCCACATATCTTGGTGCCAACTTTGATGATTTCCCAAATGAGATAGAGCTCTTATGAGGCTTGACCCTCAAAAAGATTTTATCTTCTGCAACAAACTTTTTGAAAGTCCTGTTTCTATCAGCATAGTTTTTTTGTCTATCGACTACCTCTTTCAATCTTGTCCTGATCAACTTCATCTGCTCATCAATTTCCTTGAGAAAATTAGGACCAATAATGATCATATCTTCCATTCTATCCTAGCTAATGGGTGTGTGACATTTTTGTCCATAGAGTGCCTCAAAAGGTGCCATCCTTAAAGATGCATGAAATGAGTTATTATATGCAAACTCAACCAAAGGCAAATACTCCTCCCACTTGTACTGCTGATCCATGCAATACATCCGTAAAATATCTTCCACAACCTAATTAACCCTTTTTGTTTGGCCATCAGCCTGAGGATGATATGCTAAACTAAAGTTCAGTCTAGTTCCCAAAGTTGCATTCAATGTTGTCCAAAATCTAGATGTCATCCTGGTATCCCTATCTAAAATAATGGTTTTTGGTACACCATGCAATTGGAATATTTCTTGCACAAATTTCTTTGCAAGAATAAATGATTCATCATTGAGATTTCTAGGTATGAAATGTGTAAATTTTGTGAATTTATCCACAACTACTAAGATGGTAACATGCTTATTTTTGCTCATAGGTAATCCCTGGATAAAATCCATACTGATTACTTGCCACTTATACTCTGGTATGACATGTTGAAACAAAAGTCTCTCCAGATGAACATGCCCATCTTTCACTCGCTGACATTCCAAACACTATACCAGATACTCTATCACCTCTTTCCTGAGTTTAGGCCAAAAATACAAAGATCTCAATTCAGCTACTATCTTTGTCACTCCAGGATGTCTTGAATAAGGTGTATTGTGCACCTCATGTAATATTAATTTCCTTAAGTCTTCACCTTTAGGAATATACATCCTTCTTTGGTATCTCAAAATACCATCAGGGTCCAACTCATATCCATCAAATCGATGATCTGAAGGATCTACTCCCAAGGATTGCTCAACCCTTAGGTAATGCTCATCTTTAGAAAGATTCTACAACACTTGTTGCTTCAAGTTTGACCTTGTAGTAAACATAGCAGATAGATGTCTTATTCTGCTAAGAGCATCTGCTACCCTATTTTCCTTTCCTCTGATATATTCAATACCAAAATTATAATCACTTAGGAATTCAAGCCACCTTCTCTATCTTGCATTAAGATTAGGTTGTGTAAAGATATATTTTAGGTCTAAGTGGTCCGTCTTTAGCTCAAATGCCTTCTCGAGAAGGTAATGCCTCCACAATTGTAATGTATGAATAATAGCTAAGAGCTCTAAGTCATGTTGTGCATAGTTCAATTCATATTGCTTCATTTTAATAGACTCAAAAGAAACCACCTTTCCTTCCTACATTAACACTACTCCTACACCTTCACCTGAGGCATCTGTAATCACTGTGAAGTTTCCATTAGGATCTGGTATAGTCAAGACTAGCATTGTTGTCATTTTTTGCTTCAAGAGCTGAAATGACTCTTCACACTTCTTAGTCCACTTAAATTTCTTTCCCTTCTTCTGAAGAGAAGTAATAGGTGTTGCTATTCTAGAAAAACCTTCCACATACTACCTGTAGTATCCTACAAGACCCATAAAACTTCTGACCTCTATAACACTCTGAGGTGTTGGCCAATCTACAATTGCCTCTATCTTTGCAGGATCAACTGAGATTCCTTCTGCATATATAACATGACCTAATTAGTGCACCTTTTTTTGAAAGAAAGAACACTTCAAAAATTTTCCAAAAAGCTTTGGATCCCTTAATCATTGCAAAACTATCCTTAAGTTCTTCTTGTGTTCCTCTTCATTTTTGGAATAAATCAATATGTCATCAATGAATATAAGCACAAAATCATCTAGGTAGTCTCTAAAAATGTTGTTCATAAGGTTCATAAACGTTGGTGGGGCATTGGTTAAACCAAAAGGTACTATAGTGAACTCATAGTGTCCATACCGAATTTGAAATGTTGTCTTAGGAATATCCTCATCTTTAATCCTCAACTAGTGGTAACCTGATCGAAGATCGATCTCAGAGAATATTGTAGCACCCTTCATTTGATCAAATAACTCATCTATCCTAGGCAAATGATATATGTTCTTAATGGTTACCTTGTTTAGAATCCTATAGTCAATATATAATCTCAAGGTACCATCTTTCTTCTTCATGAAGATTACTGGTGCACCCCATAGAGATACACTAGGTCTTATGAAACCTTGTCTAAGAAACTCCTACAATTGATCCTTAAGCTCATACAATTATGTGGTAGTCATTTTGTATGGAGCCTTGGATTGTGGCTTAGTTCCAGGTAAGAGTTCTATAATGAAATCAAATTCCCTTTCTGGTGGTAACCTAGTAAGGTCTTCTTGAAAAACATCTAGGAACTCTTTGAGAACTGGATAACCCTTAGGGCTTTTCTTGGTATTATCCAAGTCACTTACAATGATAGAAAATATGGAACATCCCTTCCTTTGGGCTTTCTTAATTTGCATAGCTGAGATGTGTCTCAATTCAAGAGGCCTTTGAGACCTAAGAATCTCAACCAGATTTCCAAAATCATCTATACAACTAACAACCTTATCCTCATAGTTTACTACAACTTTGTGCTCATTTAACCAATTGATACCTAAGATTACATCATACAATCCTAGTGGTGCCACATATAGATTAACTTGAGTTTGGAAACTAGGAAGCTCTAAATCACTACAAAATAGACATGAATCTACCCTCTTCTCTGCTCGATTTCCATATTGAACCATCCATGCATTTGACATATAACCAGGTCTAATAGATAATCTAGAAACTACTTTAGGATCAATAAAGCATTCAATAGCTCCTGTATATATCAAAATAGAAACTGATTGACCAAAAAGCTTACCCGTCATCTGGATAGGTGAAGCCTAAAAATTAGCCTAACGATTGTCAACCGTTGCATGAATCTAATTTTGTGAAGCTCCTTGTTGATTTCCTCCTCTTTGAGCTGTAGAACATTGTGGATGGTTTGAAGTATAATGATTTCCCCCATAGTTGTAACATCCATCTCTAGGTCCTAGGTGTCTACCAGATCCATTCCTGTCAAAGTTCCACCTAGTATTGGGATTAGTGAAGTTGGCGTTACAATTCACTTTCTTGTTTCCACACTGATTCACTCCTCCTTTCTCCTGAGTGTTAGGTCCTCTTTTCAGATTCCTTATCTGTCGGTTGCCTTTCTATTGATCATTATTTTAAAAATTCCTATTCCCAAAATCTAGTTTGGTATTCACATTCTTTCAGAAATTTTCCAACTGTTGCAACTTTTGTTCCTGTTTAGTTGCTTTCTCAAAAACTTCATCCATAGTTAATGGATTATGAATATCCACTTTTTCTCCAATGTGAGTCCTCAAAACCAAGATGAATTTTTGAATGCAGAATCATTCATCCATTTGGTACTATGGAACATACTTTAGGAGGTTGGTGAATTTCTCCCACTATTGAGTAACTATCATACCACCTTGCGTCAGATTCTAGAATTCAGTCATCTTCTTGTCAAAAAATAACTGAGGAATCCACCTCTTCCTAAATGATTGCAAAAATAGTTCCCAAGTAATATCACCAGGCTGTAACTTCTTTTCAGATTTCTCATTGTCCCACCATGTCATAGCTTCTCCAGTAAGCTGATAAGCAACCCATATTGCTTTAGTTTCATTGGACATGTTACAAAGTTCAAAATACTTCTTCATCTCAATTACCCAAGCTTCAACACCATCACCAATGGTCTTACCATATAACTTCGGTGGGGCTATCCTTTTCAAGTCTTTGGCTATCTCCCCTTCAATCCTAGCTCAATGATCAGGTTGTTCCTCAGATCTAGGAATTTTATTTATAGGTTGCTCATCTTGTCGAGGTTGTTCATTTCGAACCTGACCAACCCTTCAAACTTTTTGTTCAATTCCATCCATCCTAGCATTCTACCGATTCAAGAGATTGGGAATCTAGTCAAGTCTTTCATTCGCATTGCTAGATCCATCTCTAGTAGTTCTATAACCCATTGCAATTCAACAATTCCTATATCAAGGAATGTTTCTTTATCGTAATGGTCATAGGCCATAGTGTTTCAAACCTAGCACTCTGATACCAAAATGTAAAGACGTAAAACATTCTAATTTCAATAATAAAATGTAATACTCTTTATTCTTAAATAAACTCATAATTCCTTAAATAAGTTTCTTTACTTCCACTATTTCATCCTTAGTTCTAAATGATCATTTCTGATGATATCATTATAAACACGAGATTTCTATAAGGAGATATAGATTCTTTATTCAATAAGAAAATGTTGTAATAACTCAATCATATCTACATACAATACTTAGGCCTTTCTAATGCCTTAAGTTCAAATAACAACTAAAATATAAAGTAAAGGATGAGACGTGTCCTTTGATCTGCAATCCAAGCTATCTTCAATGCAATCTTTATAATGAAGATGAGAACAAGATTTAGGTGCTTTTTCCACCCAACCTTGAAGCTTACACTTCCCCATAATTCTCGGTCAATCAAGAATACCCAACCCTACATGAATTTCTTAGAAAAAAGAATTCGATAGACAAGATGGAATTTGGTGCGTGCCTGGAATGATACATGCATTTTCTATTTTTTAATTCCATTAATAAACAAGCAAGATCAATCAAAGATATGGTAGAAAGCATAAATAAATCCATCTATTTCAATGGTCAATTAGTCACTCAACCGAGTATAATGCCATGCATAGCAATAAAATCTAGTTTGGAAAAGAAAACTATTCTCTCTATGATTCCACATACCAATCCCAGAAGGTAACTTTCCCACAAACACAAGCATATCTAGCTTTTCTAATGTTCATATGAAACTTAGAATAAATATATAGAAGATAATCTTTAATTTTTTAATTCTAGCTTCCTATTTCTTGCATGATAAAAATACAATGTTAAAGAGGACAATCTTTCATTAAATAGATATAGAAGGAAACAATCTTTCATTTACAACCAATTATATATGGCAAGAAAACAATCTTTCATGGATAACCAAATATATATCCGAAAAGAGAACCATCTTTCACTTCTATCTTTTCAAGTAAATCAAAGACAATAATTAAATTAAGGTGTAACACATGTATGTATATTTACATATTAATGAATTCAACTATCTAAATTCAGTAATTTTTCCATGAGTATTAAGTAAGACAAAATTTCATAATGCACATACCTATATGGCTTCTTCAAATGAAATTTCAAAATGAATTATCATGTCTTCTAATGCATAAACTAATTCAAAGTTTAACTCTTTCTTCATTGGTGATTTAAAATAAACAATTCTCAAGATAATTTTATTCTTATTCTATAAATATATAATAAACTATTGCTCAATTAAGAGCCTACCTCTGAAATTCAATGCCAAAATTGTGATGCTCAACACTAATTCTTCTTCTAGATCTGACCGCAACACTTGTAGATTTCCAATTCTTTTCTTCCTCTATGTTTTACAATTCCTTTTGTTGTGTTGTTTTCATCTCCATTCTCTATTCTATCATCTCTATTATTTATTCTATTATCTATATTTAATGCATATTTATCCCTCATGTTTTTCCTCCATAACCAACAGTCTATATATATAGTGACTAAATCTATATTAATTCCTATTTTGGAGCCAATCTCTCATAGTGGTGGACTGATTTATTGGTATCTAAGTGACACCACACATTGTTTAACTGCAACATCATAGTCCTAAATGGTTTTGAACACTTATGTGTTCTCCATGCAATGATATTCATTATCTACTACGTGACACCAAACTGCTGAAGTTGTTAAGTTCATTATTTCTAGTGTTATTATGTGGGCTAGGCAATTTCTTAGTCGATATTACTATCGACTCCCACTGCTATCAGTGTAGTTTGTTAACTTCCCATGCACCGTCGTTGGTATGCAGATTAGTTTGCATACCATGCGATGCTTATTCTAACATTTTTTAGCCACGTCGATCAATCCATATTCAACTTGAACTCTAAGTTTTATTTGCAGCATGGTCGATTAATATCGATTTCACTTTGCAATAGTTTCTAAGTGTCTACGATGCCAAGTCGACTTCCCTCATATCATGCATGGTTTGTCGACTATGACTTGGAGTGATAACCTGCCACCATATCGGATAGATTGCCTTCAAATAAGTCGCTTTCATGCATATATATATATATATATAATGATCTATCATAAAACAAAATAAATTAATTTCAACAATATATTTACATATATAATAATCATGTACATACATATATATTTGTATGATCGAATTTTTATTCGAACTCATATATATAATACATATAATTATATATATATATATAAAGATAACTCTAGTAATAAATCAATTCAAATTTAATTATCTTTTTTTTTTTTCAAGACATCATATAATTCATATACGTATATATATATGTGTGCATGTGTGTGTGTGTGTGTGTGTGTACTTGTATATGTATATCCTTATATACACATATACATATATATATGTTTATATATATCATTATCATAAATCAAGAAGGGTAAATATAAGCACGATATTTAATCCATTTCACAAGATGCACATACAAACATCAAATTACATGTATAAACATTGAACTCAATCTATCAATTAAAACTACTCATTCCAAATTCATCATTCCAATTTAAACAAACACTCAAATAAAGTCATTTAAATCCTCCATCTTTACAAGATTTCGATGATAAATTATAATATGGTGTGAGAGATTCCCATCTATTATAGAAAATTCCAAGAGATAAAACAACTCTACTTGAACCATGTTCTCACCTTCAGTCGCGTTCACCTGTTCCTCCATTCACTTGCACTCAATTGCTCATTAGCAATGATGATCCCTAGTTTCACAAAAATAATACTAACAATTCAATTGCATTTACATAAATAATGTAATGTAAATATTTTCATTTCATTTGAATTCCTATTTCATTATCATCTATTTCACTAAAAATTCCATTTCCATTTCATTTCGATTTCATAAATAAATAAAATAAGCATCATATTCAAAATAAGTAATTATAGGTAAATATGGTTCGTGACATAGCGAGTGACTAATATATGCACATTAAGTGACTAACATATACATTATGAGTGACTAACACCTACCCTTACAATCCATCCCAAAAATAAAATAAATATTAGTGCATCCCATACTACATTGTAGGTCTCATCCATTTCTTTGGTATTCTGGACACCAATTGTGATGATGTCAAGAATCCTGGATACTACTTGTCATTGCCACTAGATAAAAAGTAAGCCTAACAAACACATCACACGAGGATATTAACAAGATTCTTATAGCCCATAGAATTATTGAATCAATTTATTTTGACATCTATCACTCTTAGGCCACTGACAATAATTCTATCCACCGAAGGAGTATTGAATCTAAAATATGTCATCTAGTGACCTTAGTGATATTGCCAACTAATCCCATCACAAAATAGTTTTCCTATGGAATCAATCATCTTTGTTATATAAATTATTTCTTGCTATCCCTCTCAATATAATAATTAGTTATGATTTTTGTTAACCACATGATAGAGTAGCAACCAAATCAGTCACTTTAGTATCACATCTTGGATAGCCCTTGATAATCCTTCAAATTTATGATACAAGTGAATGGTGACCAATCCATGAGATATAATTGTATAAATAAGAATACATAATTACATGATCTAACAAAAACCAACTACTAATCTAGTATCAAACTTGATTCTAGCATGTGCATGTCTCATCGAGCCATGTAAATATGTTGACACATGACAAGGTTTCACAAGTATGGGTCAAGTCAAATTAGATATATATGAATCATAATAAAGAGATTCAAGAGACCATACATAGAGTAATAGCTCTATAATTAAATTCTATTAATACATAAAAATCCACTGAATGTAATAACCCGCTTTACTTAACCCAATAAATTTTGACCATTTTTATTTATTTATTTATTTAATCATTTGTGTTTGATTCAATCGCATACTCTGGGCATCTATCCATTTGGATTAGTCATTCATCCATTGGGATAAGCATCTAACCATACGGGTTAGGCATCTATCCATACGGAACATGAGGTTTCATCTATCCACTATAGGATAGGCATCTATCCAAATGAGGTAGGCATCTATTCAACTTGAGATAGGAGGTGCTCTGGCCATAGATTTAGACTCACCGGGACAATCCGGGTCCTGAGTCACTCACTAAGTACTACACTCCTCTAATAGGAGTGCACCGAGGTCACCATCCTTAGGAGTAATTAAAATAACATAATGCAAGCTTGAATTCCGCCTCGGAATTTGGCCTAAAGCCACAAGAAGTCAAGTGAAGCCATACGAGATTACTTCCGAGTATGTATTGAAATAATTTTTCCTTTATTTCCCTTATCTTTCAATTACGAGGCTTTGCAATCCATATATTATACCAAATCCTAGACCTCATCCCCGAACGCCTGAGTACTAGGGACAATTCCATCCCTAGACTACCTACATATCAATTACAGCACGAGATCAAGGCGTAAAGTATGTAGTTCTCTTTTCTAATCTATGATTTAATGTAAACTATTTGGTGGGTATGCAACCCTTTCTAGGGTCAATGTCCAAGACAGTTTCTCTACGGTTGCTACCCATGATGGTATCTTTTAAGCAAAGGCTCAAGGTGGCCTATTGCTTATGGCCTAAAACAATTAGGTCCTAATTCCTATCATAAGCATCACCCTTGACCCAATTGTCAATCATCAACAACTCTTCAAGATTAAGCCAATTTTATAAAAGCATTTCACTCAATCAACCCTAAAGGGGTTTACTATGGTTTAACTAGTGGATGTAAAACCATTTAAAGATTATCTTATTAGATTATTGATCCAAGGGTGATTACCCGCCCCTTGGATTTTAACTTCTAAGTGTCCCTTATTACTGCCCGATGATTTATAGGGACGATGCCATAGATGCCGTTGATGCATCTTTATTAGGCGTTAGGTGGAGTAGTTCAACACAACGACATTACTCGTAAGCGTGACCCAGAGGCACCGTAAATATCGAATGCTACTAGGTTTTTGTTTTCCAACTCCCTTTGTTTAGTTCTCTAACTAAGAGGTCTAACTCTTATATTCAAATATAGTTAACATTATTCTAATGTAGATAGAATGGAAACCAATATTGATAATTAAGCCACAAAATTAACTCTATATATATAAAAAAAGGAAAATCCCTTGAACTTGAATCTTATTAATAAATAAGAGATCTACCATCTAACATCAATTATGCAACTAGTGTAGACAAAATAATTATTTTTAATTCTTCACGTAATTAATTTATTAATTAGTTATGCAAATTCTAATTCTCCTCAATATTAATTAATTATAATTAATATTGTCACTATAGTATGTGATTGATTTATTTAATAAATCAACCCCTCTTTTTATTCTTCTAAAAATTAAATCTTCTTAAATCCTCCTCTTAGCTAATTAATTTCAATTATTTAGTTAGCCTACATGATTCCTACAAATCATCTTCCTAGTCCATCATTAACCTAATAAATTCTTCTAGAAACTCCCTAAACTCACTTAACCTTATTCTTCTAAGTTTTAATTCCCTCCACTCATTCTCTCTACTAGTCAAATCCTCCTATAAATCTTATCCCACCTAACTTTTCCTCTAATCCCCCTCCTAATGAGTTGCTGGTGGCTAATCACCATGATTAGCCACAAAGTCAACTCCTTGTCCCTTCCATCCAACTACTATCCTTAAATGCTCTTTTCCTAGGTGAATGTGAGATTTTCAAAATCTCGCATTCCTCTAGGCATCTCATCTCCCAAGGAATTTTTAATTCCTTCTTATTCCTCCAATTCCCATGATCATCCCTTTTTGAAGAATTTTAAATTCTTCCTCCCCATTCTTCAAGGAATGTCCCATCCCTTTCTCTTCTCAAGGCACATTAGGAAGTATTCCCAATGTACCTTGAGGAGTGTGGAGACAAGAAATGCCTTTAAGGCATATCTCTTTGTCTCCACACCCTCTCTTGGGCCTTGTGTGAGCTCACAAGAAATCCTAGCCCTCCATCTTGGGTCCATCCTAGCCATCCATTTTTCCTCTCCTCTTCCTATAAATTGAGGACTCCACCCCTTCATTCATCATCTCCAAGTTTAGTAAGCTTATGCTGTTAGTTTGAGCCTAGAAAATCACCATTGCATCCTTACCATGTCAAAATAATCCCTCATCAACACTTAGTCATCTCATCCATATCATTCCTCAAAATCCATTTTTATCCATTTGTGCATGATATTGGAGAGCCATCCACATCAAGAAAGCAAGGAGCAAATTAACATCAAGTTGGAGGCACATTGGGCGCACTTCAACTCCATCTAAGCTCCATCTGAAGGAGAAGGTAAAAAGGTTGTGAGGTATATGCATCGTATTCATGTTTTCATGTGATTTGAGTTATGTCTTTTGATTTCATGTGTGTTCATGTTTGATTTGCATGTTTACTATCTAATCCACCTCACTCTCCTTTTCACCATCTTCATTTTGGCATGCTCGGTGGGACCCACATCCCTAAAAATTAACATTATTTGTGAGTTGTAAGATGCAAGTTCTGGAACAGCACGAGAGACTGCAAATCAACGCGAGTGACTCGGGTTCAGCGTGAGAGAAAAACTGTTTTGGCCCGTGCGCAGGCATATCAGTGCGAGCACAATTGCTTCATCGTGACCACTTTATGACATTTAAATTTTTTCCTACTCTGTTTTAAATTTTAAAAATTTAACTCTCTGTCTATCTGTTTAACACATGCGTGGGCGAACGGGTTTCGGCGCGGGCGATTTCTAACCAGCGCAACCGTTTTTCCAATGTTCCTGCCATTAGCAAAATTTCTATTTTGAAAATTTTACCTGCTAATCTTTTTGGTCTCTATTTTCAAGATTTCTGCATGAGCGCAGGCATTTCAGCACAAGTGTAGGCATTTCAAAGTGAGTGCAGGCATTTTGACTTAATTGATTCAGATCAGCGCGATAGACAGGTATAAAACTCCCATTGGCTCTATGTTGACTTGTCTTTTTTTATTTTTATTGTTTTTATTCACTGCAGCGCGTACGTAGGCATTTCAATGCCTGCGTATGTGCATCAGTGCGGCTGAATGCACTTCAACATGTGCATTGTATGTGCAGTGCAGTCAGTGCTAATTTCCTTTTTTTAGTTTTGTAGTTTTAATTGACTGTCCAAGACCTTTAAAATAAGAAAAACTACTAATCCACTTTTTTGCAGGTTGCCTAGGAAATCCAACCAAACATTGTGCTTCTTTATTTTAAACTAGGCACCTAGATTTAATTAAAGGGTAAATGATTGATTGTCTTGCGTGTTTTGAGAAAATTGTAAAGGTAGGAGAGTATGCTCTCGTCTAGCTAGACGATCAGAAATCCAGACCCTCCAACCTTTTCTTGTTTGATTGCATGCTTACCCTTAGTGGGCCTTCCCTCCCAACTTCCTCTTTGAGAAGGTAAGAGGGGAACAACCCAAGTGAGTACACCCGCACCTGGGGTTCCCAACTCACTATAATAAATAGGCCATTGACTACGAAAGGGTCAATGGTTGGGGCTATATGAGAGTTCACTCTCACATTTGGTGCTTAGTAGGATCCTAGATATCTCAATCACGCTTGCATGACTGCTAAGTTCTTGGTGCTTCATTGGGCTATAGGCCTCGATTGCACTTGCGCAACTGCGAAGGGTAGCTCCTAATGGGAATCCATACTAAACACCTTGTGCATAGTGGCCAAAAACCTTCTAGTCATTGGTGCAGGAGGTCGGACCTTTGAAGCCGCCCATATTTTTATGACCCTTAGTAGAGACACAAAGTTTTCCATGAGGATTTTTCATGGGAATTGATGCTTGATTGCTCTGAAGAAGTGAGTTCCGCAGAGGGGAGCCAGTGGGGTCAAGCATCTAAGTGTCTGCTCTGGGTAAGTGTAGCTGGGAAACCAATTGGGATCCAATGACTATTGTCCTTGCTAGCCTTAAGAGTGTTGTATATGAGCATGAGTGTCTTTGAGTTAAAATACATTTGATCATTGTGTTTTCTTTGTTTGATACATACTTGCCAAGAATAGACTAAAAACACATCATTATCCTCAAACACTTTGCAAAAAAAAAAAACACTTGTCCAAACACAAATAATTATCCAAGTCATTACCCACACCAAGTCCAAAATTGCGTCAAAACTTTGTCCGTCTCATGTTTCATAAGCCAAAGTTGTATAAACATCCTAAGAAGTCAATTCACCGACCTATCAAGAAGAAGAAGCTCACACAAGCACAACTCCTTAAGCATCAAAAATTTTCATATACCAACCATAAACTCTTGCTCAAACATAGGACATTCTTGCATCATTACCATGATTACGTCCATGGTTATAGCAATGAGTTTGATGCTAGTGATGAACTAAGAGTCTGTGCTCTCCATCAAGGTTTAGGTTTATCCTTTAACACAAACTATCGTCAAAATCGGGGTGGTCATGTCCCTTCATACAACTTGCCATCCGAACCAATCATCTATTGAGTCATGTTCATGCCAAGAATAACCTAGTCATCAAGTTTCTTCTAGTCATCACTATCATACCTCCTTAATCAATCATCCTCAATTTCCTATAGACTTAGCACATCAAATCAATCTCCCTCCACTATCAAATCGATTCTTAAAATCCAAATCCAATCATCCTTTAATCCAATTTAACCTCACATTAAGGTTGCATGCCTTGTGAAATCCCATTTAGACCTCATCATTAATCAATTGGATTTTGTGCTTGAAGAATAATCCCCTGCAAGTACCTTTTGCTTCATCCTTTTGAGTCGATCAAGAATCTTAACTTACGCCTTTGCTTTGCTTAGGGTCATTAGTCAACCCTTGGTGGAAAAGAGGCTTTTTAATCATCATTCCAAGGTCTAAATTCTACCCAACTTGGTCATTACCTTTCTTGTGGTTTCATCCACCACCTAAGATCCTCATCCAAGGACTAAGGTGTCAATCCTAATAAAATCTAGGTTCTAATCCAAGAACCCCACCAATCAGAAAAATCCCTTGTCATCAAAGAAAAAATCCTAAGATTCCACAAAAATATTGCTAAGTCCTTTCATCAAAAAATTTCTCCCTCCAAGCTTTTCTAAGGTCATTCGTGTATGGTCACGACTCGATCTCAAAAGAAAAAGATGGCTGAACAACAATATGGCATTCCAGACATTAGTGTCCTCTATGAATACCCCACACAAGATCCTACACAAAGTGGGCAACCTAGCAACCAAGATCAAATTCAAAATCCTAATATGGTTAGCCAAGATGAACTCTCTCCAGAAGTGCAAACTTTCCTAGCGGACTCTTATAACCAAGAGATGATTGAAAAGTTCATCCAACACAATCCTATAGCACTTCTAAAGACCCTCCTTGAAAATGGAGCTCAACTTCCACCAGAATTTGATAAATCTAGTCTTGGCCAACAACCACAAGGAGACCTCGCTCCCATGCAGAATGTTGCACCTATTATTCAAACTCAATCAATTGCAGACCCATCAATCATCCAAACTCAATCAATGCCACCCGCGACACCTCCCCCCATGGTCTCCATCCCACCTTCTTCCTCCTTACCATCTATACCACTATAAAATCTGATCTCATCTATTCTTCAACACCCTTCTATACCACCTTCTTCCATTCAACCACATATTGCTATTCCAGAAAATTTGCTTCCTATCAACAATGTCGCAAATTTTATCCGAGCTGTACTCAATCCCATCACAACAGTTTGTGGATCGCAACCAACTATCACTCAAATCCCTATGACATCGGTCATCACATCTCATGTTCCCACCTCCTCATAATATTAATACATTGGTGGTGGTGCACCTTCCTTGACTCATCCAATTCTTGGGGCAAATACAATTCATCATTATCAAAATCCACAACAAGACCTCATCAAGAAAATTCAAGACATGAAAAATATCATCAAGGACATGAAAGAAGGGACTATTAAGAGGAAAACTTACTCATTTGAGGAATTGTGTCCTTGTCCTTACAACCCATCTATATCAGTTGCACCCTACCCCCCAGGATTTGAGATCCCTAAATTCACCAAGTATGAAGGCAAAGGAGACCCCCATGACCATGTCTGGGAATTTCACATCTTATGTCAAGAAGTCTCCTATAGTGACATATACCTTCATAGACTCTTTCCCAAGAGTCTCACAGGAGATGCCCTGGCATGGTTCTCATCTCTACCATGAGGCTCCATTGTCTCGTTTCTAGACTTGGCAGAGAAATTTGTAGCTCACTATGCCTACAACATGGCTAATGACATTTCTATGATGGACCTATGTAACACAAAACAAAGGCCTAGAGAGACTTTCACCAACTTCTTACAAAGATGGCGACATCTTATCAAGAAATTCCAGTGGGACATGCCAAAACAACATCAAATTGAATTATTTCAAAAGAACTTGGTACCCAAACTTTCAAGACCTCTAACATTTCAATGTATCAAATCCTTCCAAAAATTGAGCGATAAGGGCCTCACCCTCGAACGTGTCTTGTTGGAGGAAGGATCCTTGAAACATTATAAAAAATTGACACAAAGTTCTTCCTCTTATCATAATGACAAACCAAAGTGCTGGTCTAAAAACAAAAACGTAGTCAACGATGGTGTAACTGATGCAAAGTGGGTCCAAACCGTGGCTGCTCCCCCAAAATCTACCACCAATAATCATCAATTCAACAATCAAAACAATCAAAATAAATCCTAAAAGCCTCACAAAAATGTCTCAATTCAGGGATGACTACCCCGATCAAATAACATGACTCCAAGAGACTTCACTCCTCTTGCTGAGCCTATTGAAATGGTGTTTCAAAAACTTGTCCAAGCAGGTGTAGTGGTTTTTCCGATCACTCACCCATTTGACCCCAATCAACCCAAACCTAGATTGTATAATAAGAATGAGTATTGTGAGTATCATCGTATCAAGGGACATGATACACGAAAGTGCATGAAGATGAAAATCTACATACAAGATCTCATTGATAGGGGTGAGATTGAAGTAGCAAATGCAAAGCCTAGTAATAACAATGACAAACTTAAAACGTACCAGGAACCCTTCCTGAAGCATGATAAAGGAAAAGGCTCATCATCTAACGTAGTGAGTTATGACTACACTAATCACATAACCAACTTTGACTCTTTAGTAGGTCGCATTGAGCCCGCAGACAACCATGTTAATGTCATAACTATTCAAGGAGTTAATCCTCCCCCTTCCAAAAAGTGGACCAAACTCTACTAGGATAGTCATTCAAGGCGCCATGCCTTCCACCTCCCATCCCCAAAATGACTACAATGTAGCCACATGCCAAGGTAAAGTCACCGTCCAAGGAGTTCCTCCCCCACCAAACCCCCCGCCCATGTCTTTCACCCGCCGATATGACCTCCTTGATCAGCTTGGGAAGACCCCTGTGCAAATTTCCATTCTAGAACTTCTCAAGACTTCCCCTGTACATAAAGAAATTTTGGAACAAGCCCTCCTTGAGTCCCATGTCCCTGATAATATCAATGCTACCCAATTCCAAGCTCTCATTGGAAACCTTGTTGCCCAACAACACCTTGTATTTACCTCCAAAGATGCTCCTGCAGATGACGACCACAAAAAACCTTTGCACATTGAAGCCCTTATCCAAAAGCACAAGGTCAAACGTATTTTGATAGATGGTTGATCTGAACTTAATCTATGTACATACAAGTTAATAAAATAATTGGGACTTTCTAAGGACCTAGTAGACACATCAGGAAGGATCACAATAAAAGCATATGATGATGTGGAAAGAGTTTTGAATGGCATGATCACCTTACCTCTTCAAGTGGGCCCTATTACAATTGAAACCCCTTGCCAAGTACTAGATCTTGATCTATCCTACAACATTCTCCTCGGTCGGCCATGGATTCACTCCTTATAGGTTGTGCCCTCCACCTATCACCAATGCATTAAATTCTCCTTCAATGGAAGAGAGATCACTATCAAAGGTGATCCACAACCTTTTCAATATTGAAAACTCTTGGAGGGGAAACATCCATATCATTGCCCACTAAATAGACCCTCACCAATGCTTCCATCTGACACATCAAATGTTACCTCCACCTCATTCCAACCAGATACACAAATCAAGATATTGGATGATGGCTATGGAGAATACAAATTGGAAGATGTCTTATTAATAGGCAACCTCTCCCTATCTCCTAAGTCATTTGGCAAACCAAAAGAGCTCAAGAAAGACCCGAAACCAGTCATGCAATGCCAAAATACCACCTTCCAGCAATGGTGCCCACTTGATGAGGAGATCCTTGATGCAGATGTCTCTTCATGGTTATACCGAGAATAAGATGAAGATCCAGAAAAAATATCCAAAAAGATGTACCCAAAGGCATCAGCCATAGTAAAAAAAATGGGTTATAAGGGACACGACCTCGGACCAGAGGAGAAAGGAAGAAAAGCACCCATTAATCCTATCTCCCACAAGTACAACAGAGGCTTGGGATACACCCTGGTGCCTAAGATTACTATTTCTGGTGCCTCTTCAAGTCCCTCTTTGGATATCAAAAGCACTGACGAAAAGGAGTTCCACGAAATGCCTTATGAATATGAAAATGATATCTTCTTTGACACTCATGTCAATACCATCACCCCCATAACCCCTCCCACTTCACACGAGCTACATCTTGTCCATCCTGAACTCATAGACTGGGGCCAATGAGACAAACCCACTTTAGACATCTGCGCCGATGATAATCCTCTCATTACTCTCCCGACGGTGTGAAATATAGAATATTGTAATAGAATAGAGGGTATTCAACTACACAAAAAAGGATACTTTGGTAGTTAGGTCAATGCCCTTAGTCGCAAAAAAGATAATCAAAGTAAAAAGCATGATTCCCTAGGTGAAAACCTCTCTAAGGCACCTTTGGATGAGCAAAAAATAAAAACAAAGGGCATATCCGAAAGTAAAAACTTGGAAAAGGCACTTAACGATGAGGGACTTGACCTCCCTACCATTGGTTACCTTCCACAAGATAGATCAAATTTGCTGATAGAAGAAACATACAACATCAACATGGGCACCGAAGTCACTCCAAAAAATGTGCTCATTGCCAAGTCCCTCACAGAAAAAGAGAAACAAGATTTCATCAACTTCCTTATAGAGGTAAAAATCAATTTTGCATGGTCCTATGTCGATATGCCAGGGTTGGACCCTACCTTGGTGGTTCACAATCTTGTTGTCCACCCGGATGCAAAACCCATAAAACAAAAATTGCTCAAAATGCACCCACACATTGCACTCCTGGTCAAGGCGGAACTCCAAAAGATGTTAGATGCAAAATTCATCAAACCAATAGACTACACTAAATGGGTCTCCAACATTGTACCTATCAGCAAACCCATTGGGGGCATTCGCATCTGCACAAATTTCCAAGATCTAAATAGAGCTTGTCCTAAAGATGATTTCCCCCTCCCCAATATAGATATGTTTGTGGACCTTACAACAGGACATGAGATGCTGTCGCTTATGGATGGATTTTTTGGATACAACCAAATTAGGATTGCAGACCAGGATCAACATAAAACTGCATTCACAACACCATGGGGGAATTTTTGTTATCGAGTCATGCCTTTTGGCCTCAAAAAAGCTAGAGCTACATATCAACGTGCCATGACAATAATTTTTCATGACCTCTTGCATAAAATTATGGAGGACTATGTGGATGATCTGCTAGGTAAATCCAAGACAAGACAAGAACACATCCCTATTCTAAAGCAGATCTTTGAAAGATTGGAAAAATACAAATTGCATCTGAATCCCAAAAAGTGTGTGTTTGGGATCACATCAGGAAAACTATTAGGATTCATTGTTTCCCGCAAAGGCATCGAGGTCGATCCTGCAAAGGTAAAAGCTATCATGGAAATGCCTCCACCAAAAACTCTCAGACAGCTGTGCAGTCTCCAGGGGAAACTCCAATCTATTAGACATTTTATTTCACAACTAGCAGATAAGTGTCATCCATTTGCACACCTGTTGCGCAAAGACACAAAATTCAAATGGGACTGCTTATGTCAAAAGGCCTTTGAGAAACTAAAAGAATATCTAGCATCACCTCCAGTGCTTATGCCTCCTACTCCTGGAAGACCCTTTATTTTGTACATATTTTCTACCGCAGTGGCATTGGGGGCATTGCTGGCACAAACAGATGATCAAGGGAAGGAACATGCCATTTACTATATCAGTCGAACACTAGTAGGGTATGAACTCAATTATATCCCCATTGAAAGAGCATGTTTGGCATTAATGTTTAGCACACAGAAACTCTGACAATACATGTTGAACAACAAAACAAAACTAATTGCTAAGATTGATCCACTTAAATATCTCTTGTCAAAAGCTGCCCTCACTGGCAGAACCGCTAAATGGGTCATGCTCTTAAGCGAGTTTGACATTGAATATGTGGACAAAAAGGCAATCAAGGGACAAGTCATCGCACACCAGTTGGTGGATGCTCCACTTCCAGGTCACCATCCTATTCTCACAGAATTGCCAGATGAATTCATTATGACTATTACCACATCCTCCACATGGCGATTGTACTTTGATGGCTCTTGCACACAAAATGGATCGGGGGTAGGAATATTATTGATCACACCTCAAGGAGATGGCATCCCAAAGTCATAAAAGAAAGATTTTGCATGTACCAACAACATCGCAGAATATGAGGCACTCATCATAGGTTTGCACTTGGCTATCCACTGGAAAATAAAGGAATTACAAGTCTATGGTGATTCCCAACTTGTCATAAAACAAGTCAATGATGAGTACTAGACAAAAGATGATAAACTCCTTCCCTACAATACCATGGTTGAAGATCTTAAACAACACTTCATGACAATCAAGTTTGATCAAGTCCCACGAACAAACAATAGGGTTGCAGATGCAATGGCCACCATTGGATCCCTCCTTCAGATGCCAACACATAGTCAGAAGTGTGAGTTATTGGTTGAGCAACTATTTATACCAGCATACAACCTACCAAAATCTGAAATGGTGTGTGTACTTGTTGGTCTCGAGTCCCCTTGGTACCAAGAACCCTTCACTTTCCTAAAAGACAACACCATTCCCCCAGATCTGACCATAACCAAACAACAAACCTTCATTCACCGATGTGCTTGTTACACCATCCTTGGAGACACCCTATTCATAAGCCATTTTGATGGTTCCCTCCTAAGGTGTTTAGATTAACAAGAGGCAGAATGGGCATTACATGAAGTACATAAGGGCATCTGTGGGGCATACGCGAGTGGGCTCACCTTGGCTAAAAATCTTCTGAGAATAGGATATCATTGGCCTAAAATGGAAGTAGATGCATATAACTATGTGAAGAAATGCATCCCTTGCTAGCAACATGGCAACAAGATTCATGCACCATCACAAGAATTGTAGCCATTCATTACGCCATGGCCCTTCTCACAGTGGGGGCTTGATCTCATTGGGAAAATCCACCCTTCATCCTCCAACAAACATAAATTCATTATCACCGCCACCGAGTATTTCACTAAGTGGGTAGAGGCTATCCCTCTTACTTTTGCCATTGGTAAGAAGATATCCAAATTCATCCTGAACTACCTGATCTATCGATATGGCATTCCAAAAGTTATTATTATAGATAATGGTAGACAATTTAAAAACCAGGATGTCAAAGAACTCTGCCAAAAATTCAACATCCAACATTGCTTCTCCACCCAATATTACCCCCAAGGCAATAGTCAAGCAGAGGCTTCTAATAAAACCCTAATCAAAATCCTCAAAAAGACAGTCAATAAAGTTGGTCGTGATTGGCACCTCCAACTCCATCCTTCTTTTTGGGCCTACCGCACCTCCATCCGCACCCCCACAGGCACCACCCCTTATTCACTGGTCTTCAGCTCTGAAGCCATCCTTCCCCTTGAGATCGAGATCCCGTCTCTAAGGGTATCACTGCAAAGTATCCTACCAGATGAAGAATATAGAATTGCCCGCTTATAAGAGCTAGAATTGTTAGATGAAAGGTGCCTCAAGGCCTTGAATCATCTCCGGGTATATCAAAACCATTTGCGCATGAGTTATCACAAAAAGGTCAAAACCCAGGAATTTCAAATTGCTGATCTTGTCCTCATAGAGAATCTGGAAAAATCTACAAGAAAGAGAAAAGAAAGGCAAGTTCGAGCCTAATTGGCTCGAACCAAATGTAATTACAACAAAATATGGATCAAGAGCTTATCAATTGGCTACTCCTGAAGGTGATCCTTTGGATGATCCAATGAATATTATGCACCTCAAAATATTTTATGCCTAGTCATCAAAAAGTCTTAAATTGTCAAAAAAATCAAAAAAATTAAAAAATACAAAAAAAATTAAAAAAATCATCCATAAATGAAAACCACTTTGTGGAGCTATGGAAAATTACCTTGGTGAAAACCTCTATGTAGGCACCAAGGTAAATAACTGGATCCATAGTCTATTAGGTCGACATTGCAAAAACACCCCCCATCCAGTCCACCCATTCACAACATTCCTTCCCTTCCGCCTCCCAATAAAACATGCGTATGATGATGAGTCTTTGCCTGAGTCATGAATAAGGAATGTCCCATCAAACTGAGATTATGTGCCTTTATGTGAACTTCAATAATTCTTGAGAACAGTCTTCAAGACAATCTTCAAAACCATATGATCACTTGCCCAATCCAAAAGTCCACTTGGCCCTAGGGATGAATCCTTCCCTTGCCTGGCAACCTAATCCTCCACCCTAATCCTACTCTTGGCAAGACGTATCAGTTGGTCATGAGTGAATGACTTGTTTGATTTCTTGGATTTTTCATTAAGACTTGCATCTTTTGCCCTACGATGGCATCTATCTAAGACCATCGCGATTTGCCATATCCAGGTATGTTTAAAATAGGTGCATACTGGGGCATATTTTCATAGCATGGCATGTTTTGGATCTCTCTTGTATAAACTGACAACTTGGTACTAGTGTTTATCAATACTTACCTTCTCGTGTACAAGAGGTATCGATGTGTTTGAGGGTTTCCTTGCACATACCCACAACTTTGTATTAAGTGTTTCTCAACACTTGCATAGCTGTGTGTAAGGAATTCTCATTTGTCTGAGAGTCAGTCCATGCCTTGGGTTTCTCACGACATCCTAATTTCTATAATCAATGGTGCAAGTCATTGGCTCTCCACATTTTTTGTGCACAAATTTCCCCACCATTCCATAAAATCCTAAATCCAATAATCCCATTGAGTCCTCAATTTCCTCCATTTCCCATCTATTCCATATTCTTCTATTTTTCTATCTAAGATCATTGTGTTATTATTAGCATACTCCCTCTTTGTATTATTCATTCACATCATATAGATTGCATTACTTATTTCATTTAGATAGTCATTTTTTCCACAAAACATTTATCACATATGTTGCACTTAGGTTGCACCACATAAATAAAAGATATTTATTCACTCATGTAACATTACATCTAGATTATATCACAAATCATTTTACATCTACATATCCATCACACATTTGCATATATATATATCAAAAAGCATAAATCACTCATCTTGCATCCAAAAATGTGTCAGCAATAGATCATAAACATACATGTATAAGCATCCACACTGCATCACAAATAGGTCTGTACAACATATCCATAATTGCATTCATACATCACATCACAAGAAAAACAAAGAGAATCCATCATAATAAAAGGTACACACATCATCCATCATCACCAAATCATGTATATATATATATAAAGAGGTAAATATGTCTGTCATAATACAATGATTGCCCCGAAGGGTCAAAATATGATACACAAGCCAAACAAGGAGCTAACTCTCCCTTCCTGTCTCTCCCCCCCCTTTATTGTACCTCCTCCATCTGATCCTCCTTCTTCCCCCCCTCTTGGTGGCCGCTGACTCTGGGTCCTATGAGATCACACTCTCAATGTATGAGGTTGCTCACTGTCCTACAGGCATTACTCTATGATATAGACCCCTATAGTACTCTGCCTCTCTGGTTGCCCTCTCTGCCCTATCCCGCTGCTACATAATATCAGTATATATTTTCCCAAGCCCTGTAGGAACCAACACCTGGCAGGCTGCATCCCTCTCTCCCCGTAGTCCTGTCATATCTGCCTCTTCCCTCTATACCCTGGCCTGAAACCTTACTAGCTCAACATCCTATCAACGAATAACATCCTATAGCCCTGCTATGGCTATCCCTGTTTGGGCCTCCTCCAGCATCCTCTCTGACTCCTCCCTCTCCTCCCTCAAGGCAACCACCTCTTTCCTTGCAGTATGGAGGCTCTCCGTCAAATCAGATATCTCCCATGTCAACCACTCCACCTCTGACCCCATACTCTTCCTCTGAGCCCTCTCTACCTGTAGTTCATCCTCAATAGAATGAAGCCTCACTCGATAAGTATCCCACTCCTATTGTAAATGGTCAAAAATCAGCCCGTATCAATCCTCCCCTCTCCTTTGCCTGTGCCTCACGAATATCCATAGGTATAGCCTCCTCTCCCTCGCCAACCATGGTCTCTACAGCCTCTCCTACTGGGACATCCTCTCCCTCTCCCTCTCCCTCCTCTAGATCCCTCCTCCATACCACCCAGACTCTCCTCTATTGTCTACCTGCACCACGCCCTACGCCAACTACAACTCTCTCTCCCGGGCCATCATCCTCCCCACCAACCACCTGGTCTACCCCTGGATACAACTCCTCATCCTCCAAAACCCTAGGAATGGTGAGCCGCACTGGCAAGTGCCCCTCCCACCAGCTCCTATATCCACCTGTGGTGCCTGGATCCTCCCTTGCCCCCATCTACTCATCCCAGACCAAGTGAAATGTTGTCTGGAAGCTCATCCTGCCCTCCAAGGGACTTGCTGTCGGGCCCCAATATCTAACCTCCCGTGTAATCTGAGGATACACCGGAATATCCCCCACTATGTCCTATGTCTGTCCAAGCTATCTGGCCACCCTGAATGGGGCATAGTACTCCATAATATATATAGACCTCCCAAACATCCACATATCCACTCCTGCCCATTGTAGCTGCCAGTCATCCCTCCACCTCTCACATCCCAAAAATGGCCTCCATGTAAACTGTCAGCTCATCCAAAATCCTCCGCTAGAACCATATGGATTCTATCTGTGTACAGTGAAACAATCCCTTGTACTTGTCCACAAATGGCTATCAGGGCTGCCTATCCTGTACCCCCAGGGGCTGAGTAATTGCAATATGCTCCTATGCCCAGATGTGTAGAAGTGTGACCCCTGCAGATAAACTCGCGTACTCCCTATACACCACCAGATGCATATCATGGTATAACTGGGCTAACATCGTTGCGCCCCATGCATACTGCTAGCCATTATGAACCATGAAGTATAAACACCTACTCCATCCCAGAGGAAATCCATGTCCGCCCAAATCCAAAATGATCTACCCACTCAAGAATCCACAAATAACCAAAACCAGCCAGGGAATCCGCCGAACACCCATCGCCCGACCCAAATGCATCCTGCTCCTATCCAACATCGATGGAGTCTCATACTCGCACACCTCTCGAAGATAAAAATCAACTACATCTAACTGATACTCAGGGATAACACCATGAATGAGGATCTTCAAGATCCTCCAAACATCCAAAAGAGTAACTGTGGCCTCTCTAGTTGGCAAACGAAAGGTCTTATATCGACTATCCCACCTCTCCACTAGTGTCGTCACCATAGCAGTATGCGCTCGTATCCTCAGCCACCTACCTACATAATGTAATCCTAGTGCAGCTATCACCTCTATCTCATCATGACCTAACCCATGATATAGGCTCATCGTAGCAGGCCAATGCTCTCTTGAAGCCAACGACCCCATCTCCACCTGCATCCATCAAACCAAATCATTACTTCCATACCCAAAAAAATTCTCTTCTAACCCCTGCAACCAACCATACTATTAGGTCCGGAAGACAACTGGGAGAGGGGGGGGGGTGAATCAGTTGTCTAATAAATTCAAACCAAAAAAACAATTAACCAACTTAATGCTTAATACCGGTAAACTAGTTAAGTATGCCGATAGATAGTGTTAACAGTAAATTGTTATACTGGTAAATATTAATGCATGAAACACAAACATAAAGTCATTCACAACACATAACACCAATATTTGTATGTGGAAACCCTGTAAGGGGAAAAACCATGGTGGGAAACCTTACCCACAATCAGATGATACTACTGCAGATAGTAAGTGTACATAAATGGGGTCTGCACATACAGAAAGGCCAACAACCTAGAGCTCACTGCTCAATCACAAATGGGAGTCACACTGACTACAGTTGGATGGTTAAATCCAATAAGAATGTACTGCACAAAATAGTATCTTCATATGCTGGATTCAGTACTGGTGTAATGCTGATATGCTTATACAAAAACCTAGCTTCACCTTCAAATGATGTCTTCGTGTATACCTCTAATTAATCTTACATATTCCTTCACTCAATTCTTTTTCGTATTTCACACTTGATCTTACAAATAAGATCTTACATTTATACCATACCCTAAGACCAATTTTAGTAGGTCGGCTCTACAAGATATTACAATAAAATCATTTTACAAACAATATAATATCCGATGCAATAACCAATTAAACATGTCGGCTTAATGCATTTACATCAATAATAAATCATCTCCATAGCATGCCATGCTGATATGGAAAAGATAAACCTGTTGGTGTAACCCTAGATAACCTGGACCTATTTGCCAGTAAAAGCAAATATGCAAATATGAATATACCAATGATTAATTCTTCAAAACAAAGTGTCCACATGATGTTTTTGACATTACCAAGTGTCTTCCATATCATTCCAAATACCACTGAATGTTATATCCTATCGGTGAACCATATACCAGTAACTGTGCAGTAGTTACTTGCTTGCCGGTGAATGTTGCTGGATCTCCAAAGTGCTTGTTTTCAGTAGGTGTTGACATCAATGACAAAACCATACCAAAATACCAACACATACCCTCCCCCTATTCCAAAAATTCTAAGCCAAAACTTCATTTCCCCCCTTCCCAGGCACACATGCTGATCTATCCAGCACTCGTGCCAAAACTGTGACGCTCGCGCCAATTGGCAGGCGCTTGCACCAACAGAGACTCCTACCCTGCTCGGGCCCCCATTTCTTGACCAGTCGATGTGAGCGTCCGCGTAACCACTTGGGTGCTTGCGTCGAAGCGCAACTGCTCGCATTGAAGCACGAGCAACTGAACTAATCCCCCCATTCCCCCCAAAAAACCCTACTCTACCCAACCCTACAGCGAGTGCCCGCACTAATTGCTAGCGCTCGTGCTAACCTAGGGGTGCACGCACTGAAACAACGATCTACGCGTGCACCTCACTTAACCTAGACCCCCATTTATAGCCCAAAATTCTACCTAAATCAAAAATTCCAAAAGGGGGGATAGTCCTACATACCGGTGGTCCATAGCTGGTCGGTCAGTCAAATTGTCGAATCTTCTCGGCATGATGATTATGAACTGGAATGTGGTCCATCTCTCCTTCTCTTCTTCTTCGCTCTGAGTGGCTCCAAGGCTTGTGTATAACAATGACTCCTCATTGGGCCCATTGTGGCTTATATGGGCCCTTGTGAGGGCCCCTTTCCTCTGCGGTCTCGCATCTTCCATTCTTCCTCCCACGTTTTCTACATCTGCTTCATATTTCTTCCTCACTCATCTCTTCCACTAAAATCCTTCTTTATTTATTTTCGAGAATTTTTCGTCTTTTTTCTGAAAAAATTCTTGAGGGGGCATACACCTCCCATGCTTTACGTTGGGGCATCTAATTCTTCTTCTCCTATCTTCTACTCATCACCAAATTTATCGCTGCGTAAAAGAGGGGCAAAATGTATACACTTTAAAAAATTATTTTAATTATTTTTAATTCCTCACATAATTAATTTACTTATGCAAATTCTAATTCTCCTCAATATTAATTAATTATAATTAATACTGTCACTATAGTATGTGATTTATTTATTTAATAAATCAACCCCTCTTTTTATTCTTCTAAAAATTAAATCTTCTCAAATCCTCCTCTTAGCTAATTAATTCTAATTAATTAGTTAACCTACATGATTCCTACAAATCATCTTCCTAATCCATCATTAATCTAATAAATTCTTCTAGAAACTCCCTAAACTCACTTAACCTTATTCTTCTAATTTTTATTTCCCTCCACTCATTCTCTCTCCTAGTCAAATCCTCCTACAAATCTTATCCCACCTTACCTTTCCTCTAATCTCCCTCCTAATGATTTGCCACAAAGTCAACTCCTTGTCCCTTCCATCTAGCTACTATCTCACATTCCTCTAAGCATCTCATCTCCCAAGGAATTTTTAATTCCTTCTTATTCCTCCAATCCCCATGATCATCCCTTTTTGAAGAATTTTAAATTCTTCCTCCCCATTCTTTAAGGAATGTCCTATCCCTTGCTCTTCTCAAGGCACATTGGGAAGTCTTCCCAATGTACCTTGAGGAGTGTGGAGACAAGAAATGCCTTTAAGGCATATCTCATGGTCTCCACACCCTCTCTTGGGCCTTGTGTGAGCTCACAAGAAATCCTGGCCCTCCATCTTGGGTCCATCCTAGCCATCCATTTTCCCTCTCCTCTTCCTATAAATTGAGGACTCCATCCCTTCATTCATCATCTCCAAGTTTAGTAAGCTTATGTTGTTAGTTTGAGCCTAGAAAATCACCATTGCATCCTTACCATGTCAAAATCATCCCTCATCCACACTTAGTCATCTCATCCATATCATTCCTCAAAATTCATTTTTATCCATTTGTGCACAATATTGGAGAGCCATCCACATCAATCAAGCAAGGAGCAAATCAACATGAAGTTGGAGGCACATTGGGCGCACTTCAACTCCATCTAAGCTCCATCCAAAGAAAAAGGTAAAAAGGTTGTGAGCTATATGCATCTTATTCATGTTTTCATGTGATTTGAGTTATGTCTTTTGATTTCATGTGTTTTCATTTTTGATTTACATGTTTACTATCTAATCCACCTCAGTCTCATTTTCACCATCTTCAACTAGCATGGATAAATAAGAAAGTGTAACTTTTATAGTAATAACAAGAAAATAATAAATGTGCCCCCAATGGCATTAAGTTCGTCTTTTTCTAATTGTACCTTTTAAAAAAAAAACAAAAAAAACCATTGATACTTAAAAAGGAAAAGAAGATTCCTTTAGTCTTCTTGTTCAAATCTAAATTCGTGAAATATATTAATCATCTAATTAAAAGAATCTACCTAGAGGAATCTTACATTAAAATTATTGAGAATGAATTCAAATTAATCATTCCTACCTAAGTTTTCCCAATCACTTTGTCAAAACGATTTTTTTTCCATTTATCTAATTTTAATGTTGCCTTAGAATTTACCAATAGAGACAACAATTTGTAATTAATAGAATTTGGATTTACAATTAATGTAAATAAATTAACGTTCTTTTTCTATATATGTATGTTTATATTATTAAAACTAATAAATCACAAATAAATAAAATAAGCCCTTAAACCAATAACACAATTATTATTTAATTTATTTATTATATATATTTTTTTCTTTTTATCTATATATGTATATATAAATACATATCTAAAATAATAATAAAAGTAAATTGATTAAAATTTCCTTTAAAAAAAAAAAATTAATCGAAGAATGTTTTAATTGCCAATGAGGGGGAAATGGAGAGTGGGGGGCCACGGGTCCCACCACCACTGCGGACCTGCAAGTGCAAACCCGCAGTGTTGAGGGGACAACCATGCGTACCGCTCCCCAAATTGTTAATAATAACTTCGCTCCACCATTAACATAATTCGATATCATTTAATCATTGACATTTTATTTTTCTATTCATAATGAAATATGATTTTAATAACACACACACACACACACATATATATATATATATATATATATATTTGAGTTTTATTAAAATTTCAAGAGGGGAAAATATTATTATAAGGAAAAATAATCTACTCACAGGTATGGAAGGTATTAAAGTAAATTGTTCTCAGATGATTTCACAGAAGCAGAAAAATAATTTTTTCACAAAGGAACATTTTCATTTGAAATGTATTATTATTATTATTATTATTATTTTGTATTAGAAGTTATTGAAATAAATATTGCATCTTCACATTATGCTTGGAATTGAGGCAAATAAAACAGAGAGGAGATTTTATTTTATTTTCTCAGAGGACAATAAATACAAATGAAATTTCTCTCATGAGAGGAATTAATTCTTGGAAAAAGAACTAAATAGGAAAAATAGGATTTTTGCACAAATCTAGACTTAAAAATTAAGGAAAGCAAAAGCAGATCTATTTCCTTCTTTTTCCCTAAAGGAAAATTAATTAAATAAATAGATATCCTCATATGCATTTTTAAGGAGAAAAGGTTGACTTTTTTTTTTCTTTTTCTTAAAACAACAAAGAATTAATAGAATTTCCTTGATTAACTTTTCTAATTAACTAAGATGGTAGATCTTTTATATGAAATAAATTCTAAGAGAGAGAATAAACTATTTCTTGCAAAATACAAAGTTCACGCATGTCAATTAAAAGAGGAGAACCTGGATACTCAAAGCTCGATGTAGAATCCCTTCCAAATTCTTCAAGCTAGCCTCCCTTGATCCTTCCTTGAAACTTTATGAATTTTCTTCAAAACAACTACTTAACAATCCTACAATGAAATGCAACTACAAAGAAAAACTTACTACTTCCAATAACTTGAGAAATTTTTTCTTCAAAAATAATCAACCCCCTCTTTCCGAAAACTTGCATACATTATATAGACAAACTCCCTCAATTATACTATCTAGAGAAATTAATTGAAAATGAGATTCTTTTCCAATATTGGATCCATGCAAAATTGATTAATAACTTAGTGGGGGAAGTTACATGCACATAAATTAAAGAATGAAGATTCCTCTAGAAGCTTCTAATTTCTCCTACAACATGTGCCTATTTGAAAATGGGAAATTAAATAATGCCTATTTAAATTATATTCTCCAAGTGTGTATGTGGGTCCATTATTTCACCTTTTATAATAATTTTTCAACCATATTCAATAGCTCAACCACAAAAAGATATAATAGTAATAGTATCGAATCAAAAGTGATAGAGGAGGGTTATGACATCCTTCCCCCCTTAAATTGTGCATCATCCCGATGCACTTATTCAATGTATCCATAAAAGAGTCTATAGTTTATGATTAGTCTAAAACAAAAAAGGAAACAACTGTTGCATTTCCCTAGTGTCTTCCCATGGGGCATTCTTTTCATCATATTGTTTCCATTGTACTTTGCATTGATCAACCTCTCTATTGCACAATTGGTACTGGCACCTCTCCAAGATTCTGAATGGCTCTATCATTATTACCCCTATTTCTTGGACCTTTAAGGCATCCCAATTCAAGATATGTTTTTCATCAAGCACATACTTTTTAAGAAGAGATACATGGAAGACAGCATGGATTCAACTCAATTAGGGAGGTAAAGCCAACCAGTACACAACTGGATTAATCCTATCCAAGATCTCAAAAGGCCCAACATAACAAGGTGCAAGCTTAGTCTTTTTACCAAACCTAATGGAACTCTTGTGTGGCCTAACCCTCAGGAAGACTCTCTCTCCCACCTCAAACCCACTTGGTGTCTTGTTCTTGTCTACATAACTCTTCTGCCTATCCGAGGCTTCCTTCAATCTTTGCCTAGTCTCCTTATCTTTCCTTTCCATTTCCTTCAACATATCTGGACCAATAATTACTCTATCTTCAAGACTGTCCCAGCTCAAAGGTGTTCGACATGGCCTACCATATAATACTTCAAAAGGTGTCATTCCCAAGGATGTTTGAAATGTGTTATTGTAAGAAAAATTTACTAGAGGTAGGTACTCTTCCCATTTCTTTTGTTGGTACATGCAGTACATGCAAAGTAGGTCTTCCAAAATCCGATTTGTCCTTTCTGTTTGACCGTCAGTTTCAGGATGGTATGTAGTAATTAAATTTAGTTGAGTTCCCAAAGCTGATTGAAGAGTTGTCCAGAACCTTGAAGTGAATCTAGCATCTCTATCTGATATAATTTTCTCTAGCATTCCATGCAACCTAAATATTTCCTTAACAAAGCACCTTGCCAAAGTAGGTGCATCATCCATCAAATTCCTTGGTATAAAGTGTGTCACCTTAGTGATTTTATCAATTACCACAATTATTGTATCATGCCTAGAGGTGACATGGGCAACCCTTGCACAAAATCCATGCTAATAACTTGCCACTTGTGTTGAGGTACATCATGTAACCATAATAATCCAGCTAGATGTCTATGCTCTACCTTTACCCTTTGACACTCCAAACATTTAGCCACATACTTAACTATGTCATTCTTCATCCCTTGCCAAAAGTGTAGCTTCTTTAGATCTACATAAATTTTATTAACTCCCAGGTGCCCTAAGTAAGGGGTATTATGAGCCTCCAATAAGACTACCTTCCTTGAGTCCCCTAAACTAGGAACATAGATTTTGTTATTGTATCTAAGCAACCCTTCTTCATCTAATGTATACCCCTCAACCTTAGGATTTGTTGGATCGTGTTCTAGATTCAATTTGACTTGCTCATACCATGAGTCATGTCCTTTCTCATCTATTACTTGCCTTTTGAAAGTATTTTTGAATGTTGCTATAGTCATCAAGTGCCTCCTCCTACTTAAAGCATCTGCCACCCTATTTTCCTTCCCTTTAATATATTCAATTTCAAAATCATACTCACTTAAAAAATTTAACCACCTTCTTTGTCTAGAATTTAAGTTGGGTTGAGTGAAAATGTACTTTAGTCCTTGATTATCAGATTTTAACTCAAAGGGCTTCCCAAGTAAGAAGTGTCTCCATTTTTGTAGGGCATGCACAATTGCTGCTAACTCTAAGTGTGGGACGCATAATTAACTTCATGAGTCTTCAACTACCTCGATTCATAAGCTACTTCCCCTTCATCTTGAATAAGTACTTCTGCTAAACCTTCAATAGAAGCATCAGTTATGACTGTGAAGTATCCATTCGGATCTGGTACCCTTAAAATGGGTGCTGAAGTTAGTTTTTCTTTCAAAATTTGAAATACCTTATCACTTTACTTTGTCCAAACAAACTTTTTACCTTTTCTTTGCAATGATGTGATAGGGTTTTCTATCTTGGAGAATCCTTCCACAAACCTCCTATAGTACCTTGCTAGCCCCATAAAGCTTCTTACCTCTGAAATTTTTTTAGGGATCAACCATTCTACTATTGCCTTTATCTTATCTGGATCAACTGTTATTCCTTCCTTTGATATGATATGTCCAAGGTAGTGAATCTTTTCTTCAAAGAAGGCACATTTTGATAGTTTTTCGTATAACTTATGTTCCCTCAACCTTTGTAAAACCATTTGTAGGTGTACTAAATGTTCCTCCTCATCCCTAGAGTAAATCAAGATGTCATCCAAAAATACCAAGACAAATTTGTCCAAGTAGTCATGGAGTACACTATTCATTAGGTTCATAAATGTAGCTGGGGCATTGGTTACACCAAAAGGTACTACCGTGAATTCATAATGCCCATATCTAGTCCTAAAAGCTATCTTTGAAATGTCCTCTTCTTTAATTCTGAGTTGATGATATCCTGATCGAAGGTCTATCTTCGAGAAAATTGTTGCTCCTTTCATTTGTTCAAAAAGATCCTATATTCGAGGTAAGGGATACCTATTCTTTATTGTGACCTTGTTCAACATCCTATAGTCAATGCATAGTCTTAAGGTCCCATCCTTCTTCTTAACAAATAAGACTGGTGCTCCCCATGGTGATACACTTGGCCTTATTAATCCCTTAGCTAAGAGTTCCTCTAATTTCATTTTGAGTTCTTGTAATTCATTTGTGTTCATTCGGTAAGGTGCCCTTGATACTGGTTCAACTCTCGGTAGTATGTCAATTGAAAAGTCAAACTTCCTTTTAGGGGGTAAGCCTGGTAATTCTTCTAGAAATACGTCCTTGAATTCTCGTAAGGGGTATTTTAAAAGGTTGGGGTATTTTCCTCTTCTCCTTCATCAATTCCAACTATATAGATTAGGCCTCCTCTTCTTCTTTCCTTCTTTAATTGCATGGCTGATATGGTTTCTATGTTAATGGGGTTAAAATTTCCTTGGATTTTGACCCTTTTTCCCCCATCATCCAAACATTCAACAACTTTGTTATAGAAATCTACACTAGCTTGATGATCTGTTAACCAACTCATTCCAATAATTACATCATATAACCCTAGGGGAGCCACATAGAGATCTACCCTTGTTTCAAAATCAGAAAATTGTACCCTTGCCCTTGGCAAACACTTAGTTACTTCCCTAGTTGCCTTATCCCCATATTGAACCATCCATGATGACTCCATTTGATTAAATTTTAAAGCATATTTTCTTACTGTATACGGTGAAAATGGATAACAATAATGATGAAAGACTAAATGAATTCAACCACAAAACCCTAGCCTAACAGCAACAAAGATCCACCATAACATATGAAGACTACCTAAGACAATGCAAATCAAATGAAATCACAAGGATTATACCATCACATGTCCAATAGGGTTCGGATCTTCATTCCTCCTATCTCCATTGATCTTGCTTGATATATTTGCTCTTAGATTTTATATGTGCACAAAAGCTCAATAAAGAACGGAAATGTGGTTGCAAGTAGGATCGCATATGAAAGTGGAAAAGCGTAGTGTAGTCGCGTCATAAGTGGGGGTTGATAATGAAGGAAGTATCCTCTTATATAGAAGACACTATATGAAATGGAGGGATAAGATTGAGAGGTGTAAAAGATAAATGGTCGGCTATGATTAGAGGGTAGGTAAAGAAAATAATAAAATAATGAAAGGGGTAGGTAGTGTAGGAATTAAGAGATGAATGACATGTGTCATAGGTGGAAAAGGCTAATGAATTAATTAAATAAATAAAGATTTATTTAATCAATGGAAGAAGTGGGATCAATTAAATAAATAAGATATTTATTTAATTTAGGAAAAAGTATAATTTAAATAAATAAAGCATTTATTTAAATGAGAAATAAGGCTAGAAGAGGATAAATGAATTAATTAAATAAATAAAGATTTATTTAATTAATAGAAGAATTAGGATAAAGTAATTAAATAAATAAAATATTTATTTAATTAGACATGACAATTTTAGGTGTCTACACTTACTGATTCAGTTGAGATGAAACATTCAGATGACCCAGTGTCAATTAGAATTAAAATTGGTTGTTCAAATAGTGTACCTGTAGTTTCCACGAGAACATTCTAGAATCTTGTTCTTCAGTTCCTAACTGCTGCATGAATCCTTTGTTGAGGCTCTTGTTGTGGCTGATTGGCCCTAATCTAACCTTGCATTTTGGGACATTATCTAGCAAAATGGTTTCCCCCACACATAAAACACCCACCTGGAGGTCCCCTCCTGCCTTGATTCCTAGGGGGATCATTCCTTATTTCACTAGCCTTGGGTGGATAAGTTATCCTATTGTGCTGGTCATTCCTGTTATAATTGCCCTTGTTATTATTGCCCATGTTATTATTATCATTATTATTTCCATTCCTCTGATATTGATTAGGGGGTGGCCTTCTTTTAGAAGAATTATTTCTTTGACTTTTGTTGAAGTTAGTGTTCCCCTTGAATTCCTGCTTCCTTTTAAATGAGTGGTTCCCATTATAGTTCTGCCTTGCTACTGTTAGGGCTTGAATCTTTCTCTCCTGCATTAGGGACTTTTCAAGTACTTCGTTCATGTTTTTGGATCCATGCATGTCAACCTCTGCCCCTATGTTAGTATTCAGTCCCAAAATGAACTTCTTTGTTTGACCTTCTTCGTCCTTTTGGTACATAGGTATGTACTTAAGAAATTTAGCAAACTTATCCAAATATTGCTGGACTGATAGGGACCCTTGTCATAGATTATGGAACTCTCCCGCCTTCTCATCAAAGAACAATTGTGGTAACCACATTTTATGAAAATGGTGAACAAATTGATCCCATGTGATCATATCCCTGCTATACCCATTTTGCTCCTTTGTGTTGGTCCACCAACTAGCTGCCTCCCCTGTGAGTTGATAGGAACCCCATAAGGCCTTGGTTGTTTCGCTAAAATCCCTTAGTTTGAAATAATTTTCCATTTCATTTAACCAATTTTTAGCTCCTTCACCTATTTGCTTTCCATCAAACTTAGGGGGGTGATTTTCTTAAAATCCTTAGAGAGTTCCAACATGTTGTTTTCTCTTCTATTGACCATCACATTCCCTTGATTGTTACCAGGGTTTCCATTTTCAATTCCGCTTCTATTTTTGATGTCATTCTACCTTGCCCTAAGGTCCTACATTGATTGCTCCAAGAAGTTGATCTTATCCCTTTGTTCAGTTATTAGGTTGATTATACCCTCAACCCCATCTTCATTATTCCCTTGGTTTTGTTGATTCCCTTCATGGTTTTCCTTATGGTTTTCTTCATTGTTTTCCTCATGGTTAGGTTTCCTATGTCTCCTAGTGGTAGTACGTCTTCCATTCCCCCTTCCTCTTCCTCTTCCTCTTCCCCTTCCTCTAGCCATCTAGGGTTTACCTGTAAATTAAATTATATAGTTAGTTCTTTATTTAAGATTTTATAATTATTCTCTACCATTGCAATACACTCCCTTAGTTCTGTAAGTTGAAGTGAGCACAAGGCCTAGATTTGAACCTTCACTCTACTACCACATGTAGTAACCCGCTTTACTTAACCCAATAAATTTTGACCATTTATTTATTTATTTAATCAATTGTGTTTGATTCAATCACATACTCTAGGCATCTATCCATTTGGAATAGGCATTCATCCATCCGGGATGAGCATCTAACCATACGGGTTAGGCATCTGTCCATACGGAACAAGAGGTTTAATCTATCCATGACATGATAGGCATCTACCCAAACTGGGTAGGCATCTATCCAACTTGAGATAGGAGGTGCTCTGGCTAGAGACTTAGACTCATCGGGACCATCCGGGTCTTGAGTCACTCACTAAGTACTACACTCCTCTAATAGGAGTGCACCAAGGTTGCCGTCCTTAGGAGTAATTAAAATAACATAATGCAAGCTTGAATTCTGCCTCGAAATTTGGCCTAAAGCCTAAGGAAGTCAAGCGAATCCATACGAGATTCCTTCCGCGTATGCATTGAAATACTTTTTCCTTTATTTCCCTTATCTTTCAATTAGGAGGCTTTGCAATCCATCTATTATATCAAATACTAGGTCTCATCCCCGAACACCTGAGTAATAGGGACAACTTCATCCCTAGACTGCCTACATACCCATTTCAACACAGGATCAAGGTGTAAAGTATGTAGTTATGTTTTCTAATCTATGATTTAATGTAAATTGTTTGGTGGGTACGCAACCCTTTCTAGGGTCAATGTCCTAGATAGTTTCTTTGTGGTTGCTACCCACTATGGTAGCTTTTAAGCAAAGGCTCAAGGTGGCCTATTGTTTGTGGCCTAAAACAACTAAGTCCTAATTCCTATCATAAGCGTCACCCTTGACCCAATTGTCAATTGTCAACAACTCTTCGAGATTAAGCCAAATTTATAAAAGCATTTCACTCAATCAACACTAAAGGGGTTTACTATGGTTTAACTAGTGGATGTAAAATCATTTAAAGATTATCTTATTAGATTATCGATCCAAGGGGGATTACCCGCCCCTTGGATTTTAACTTCCAAGTGTCCCTTATTACTCCCTGATGATTTATAGGGACGATGCCATAGACGTCGTTGATGCAACTTTATTATGCGTTAGGTGCAGTAGTTCAACACGACGACATTACTCGCAAGCATGACCCAGAGGCACCATAAATACCGAATGCTGCTAGGTTTTTGTTTTCCAACTCCCTTTGTTTAGTTTTCTAACTAAGAGGTCTAACTCTTATATTCAAATGCAATTAACAGTATTCTAATGTAGATAGAACAGAAACCACTATTGAGAATTAAGCCATAAAATTAACTCTATATATATAAAAAAGGAAAATCCCTTGAACTGGAATCTTATTAATGAATAAGAGATCTACCATCTAACATCTTGAAATATAACATCAATTATGCAACTAGCAAGGATAAATAAGAAAGTGTAACTTGTATGGTAATAACAAGAAAGAATAAATGCACCCCCAATGGCATTAAGTTCCTCTTTTTCTAATTTTACCTTTTTTTAAAAAAAACAAACAAAAAAACCATTGATACTTAAAAAGGAAAAGAAGATTCCTTTAGTCTGCTTGATCAAATCTAAATTCATGAAATATATGAATCATCTAATTAAAAGAATCTACTTAGAGGAATCTTACGTTAAAATTATTGCGAATGAATTCAAATTAATCATTCCTACGTAAGTTTTCCCAATCACTTTGACAAAACGATTTTTTTTTCCATTTATCTAATTTTAATGTTGCCTTAGAATTTACCAATAGAGATAACAATTTGTAATTAATAAAATTTGGATTTACAATTAATGTAAATAAATTAACATTCTTTTTCTATATATGTATGTTTATATTATTAAAACTAATAAATCACAAATAAAATAAAATAAGCCCTTAAACCAATAACACAATTATTTATTTATTTATTTATTATATCTTTTTTTTCTTTTTATTTATATATGTATATATAAATACATGTCTAAAATAATAATAAAAGTAAATTGATTAAAATTTCCTTTTAAAAAAAAAAAAACTTAATCAAAGAATGTTTTAATTGCAAATGAGGAGGAAATGGAGTGGGGCCATGAGTCCCACCACCACTGCGAACCTACAGGTGGAGGCCCATAGTGATGAGGGGGGCGGCCGCAGGCCCTCCACTACCGTGGCAATGACCGTAGGGGTAGTGGAGGGTACCTCTTCCCAAACGGTTAATAATAACTTCGTTCCACCATTAACATAATTCGATATCATTTAATCATTGACATTTTATTTTTCTATTCATAATGAAATACGATTTTAATAACTTATATATATATATATATATATATATATATATATATATATATATATATATATATATATATATATATATATATATATATTGTTTTATTTGAGTTTTATTAAAATTTCAAGAGGAGAAAATATTATAGGCATATTTTCATTTGTTTTGCTTATATGGTTATTAAAAAAAATTATTTAGACCAAGGAAAAGCAATTATTTTTCTTTCTTTAAATTTTTTTAATTTATATTATAACATAGATGCACATTTGTTAACATTATAATTTACAAAAAATATTGTCGTTGCAAACGATTGGCTAATATCGTTTTGCCTCTTATAGGCGGGTTTCTCGAAACAACGCATAATCTCAGGTTTTTCGGAATCACCGCACATTTTAAAATTATTTACCTTCTTTAATTTGAGTTTCTAAAAACTTATAAATGATACAATCTTGTGAATCTAAAATAAGTGCTTAAATTTTAATTTCATTATTTGTTGTAATAGGTAATTCTTTTAAGTTAACCTATGAACAAGATAAAAAATATGTATTATATTTAAAATGTTCTTTAATTTATAATCAAAATAAACTAAATTTCAATAATATTTTTTTGGCAAAAAAGATAAATATCCATTTTAATTGAAGTATTGGGAATATTTAATAAAATGCTATTGACAAAATAAAAATTGTTTTTGAAATCTAAAGATAAAAATTTAAAAAGGATTTTTGAAATTCCACGACCTTTTAGAAATAAAAAATATCATAAAACCAAAAAAAACATAAAATCATATAAAAAAGAGGATAATGAAACTATATCATTGTGAAAAAATCCTAAGCAACATAAAAAAAATTGATCTAAAATATTCATTACATTATAATATAATAATATAAATTCTAAGTTTATTCACATGTAATATAAGTTATAAAAAATTTAATAACAGATTTATTAATTTATTAAAAAAATAAAATTAAATCAGTTTATTTTTAAGTTTTTTTCCAAACAAATCAATTATTCAAAGGTTTATTTTTACAACTTAAAAAATAAAATAAAAACAATATATTATTTTGATAATATAAATTATTAATAATAATCAAAATCTTATATATTCACAAAAGAAAAATTCAAACCTTTCATTTTAAATAAGGGAGGTTTTTTTAATATGTTATTTCTTTTTTCCCTTTTTTTCATCGATTGTATGAATGGTATATTGCTTTGGACGAAGCCTTCTATAAAATTTATAAGATGTTTTTTTCGTAGTTTTTCTCACATGAAAAAAGTGGGATTAAAATCTATCACGATAATAGAATGGTGGTGGTGGACATGCACTTGGAAACTAGGGAGATAAGAACAAATGATATTAATCTATTGATAACCATAAATAAAGATACAATTAGCTCACACTTTCATCTACCTATAAGGGAAGCATACATAGTCTTTAACTTCCTCCTTTCTCACAAATAATTCAATGAGAAGAAAGGTCAATGCAAAAATTCATTTGTTGTGCTTATATGGTTATTAAATTTTTATTTTTATTTTTTTTACTGTTTCTGTTTATTTTTAAGTTTTTTTTCCAAACAAATCAATTATTCAAAGGTTTATTTTTACAACTTAAAAAATAAAATAAAAACAATATATTATTTTGATAATATAAATTATTAATAATAATCAAAATCTTATATATTCACAAAAGAAAAAGTCATACCTTTCATTCTAAATAAGGGAGGTATTCTTAATATGTTATTTCTTTTTTCTCTTTTTTTCATCGATTGTATGAATGATATATTGCTTTGGACGCAACCTTCTATAAAATTTATAAGATACTTTTTCCGTAGTTTTTCTCACACAAAAAAAGTGGGATTAAAATCTATCACGGTAATAGAGTGGTGGTGGTGGACGTGCACTTGGAAAATAGGGAGATAAGAACAAATGATATTAATCTATTGATAACCATAAATAAAGATACAATTAGCTCACACTTTCATCTACCTGTAAGGGAAGCATACACAGTATTTAACTTCCTCCTTTCTCACAAATAATTCAATGAGAAGAAAGGTCAACGTAAAAATTTATTTGTTGTGCTTATATGGTTATTAATTTTTATTTATTTATTTTTTTACTGTTTCTATTTATTTTTAAGTTTTTTTCCAAACAAATCAATTATTCAAATGTTTATTTTTACAACTTAAAAAATAAAATAAAAACAATATATTATTTTGATAATATAAATTATTAATAATAATCAAAATCTTATATATTCACAAAAGAAAAATTCAAACCTTTCATTTTAAATAAGGGAGGTTTTTTTAATATGTTATTTCTTTTTTCCCTTTTTTTCATCGATTGTATGAATGGTATATTGCTTTGGACGAAGCCTTCTATAAAATTAATAAGATGCTTTTTCCATAGTTTTTCTCACACGAAAAAAGTGGGATTAAAATCTATCACGGTAATAGAATGGCGGTGGTGGACGTGCACTTGGAAACTAGGGAGATAAGAACAAATGATATTAATCTATTGATAACCATAAATAAAGATACAATTAGCTCACACTTTCATCTAGCTGTAAGGGAAGTATACACAGTCTTTAACTTCCTTGTTTCTCACAAATAATTCAATGAGAAGAAAGGTCAACATAAAAATTCATTTGTTGTGCTTATATGGTTGTTAAATTTTTTTTAAAATTTTTTTTACTATTTCTGTTTATTTTTAAGTTTTTTTCCAAATAAATCAATTATTCAAAGGTTTATTTTTACAACTTAAAAAATAAAATAAAAGCAATATATTATTTTGATAATATAAATTATTAATAATACTCAAAATCTTATATATTCACAATAGAAAAAGTCATAACTTTCATTTTAAATAAGGGAGGTATTCTTAATACGTTATTTCTTTTTTCTCTTTTTTTCATCGATTGTATGAATGATATATTGCTTTGGATGCAACCTTCTATAAATTTATAAGATGCTTTTTCTGTAGTTTTTCTCACATGAAAAAAGTAGGATTAAAAGCTATCACGGTAATAGAATGGCGGTGGTGGACGTGCACTTGGAAACTAGGGAGATAAGAACAAATGATATTAATCTATTGATAACCATAAATAAAGATACAATTAGCTCACACTCTCATCTAGCTGTAAGGGAAGCATACACAGTATTTAACTTCCTCCTTTCTCACAAATAATTCAATGAGAAGAAAGGTCAATGTAAAAATTCATTTGTTGTGCTTATATAGTTATTAATTTTTTTTATTTATTTTTTTACTGTTTCTGTTTATTTTTAAGTTTTTTTCCAAACAAATCAATTATTCAAAGGTTTATTTTTACAACTTAAAAAATTAAATAAAAATAATATATTATTTTAATAATATAAATTATTAATAATAATCAAAATACTATATATTCACAAAAGAAAAAGTCATACCTTTCATTTTAATTAAGGGAGGTTTTTTTAATATGTTATTTCTTTTTTCCCTTTTTTTCATCGATTGTATGAATGGTATATTGCTTTGGATGCAACCTTCTATAAAATTTATAAGATGCTTTTTTCGTAGTTTTTCTCACACGAAAAAAGTGGGATTAAAATCTATCATAGTAATAGAATGGCAGTGGTGGACGCGCACTTGGAAACTAGGGAGATAAGAACAAATGATATTAATCTATTGATAACCATAAATAAAGATACAATTAGCTCACACTTTCATCAACCTGTAAGGGAAGCATATACAATCTTTAACTTCCTCCTTTCTCACAAACAATTCAATGAGAAGAAAGGTCAATGTAAAAATTCACTTGTGCTTATATGGTTATTAATTTTTTTTTACTATTTTTGTTAATACTTTGTTTATAGTTTGTATGAGATGAGCAGTAATTGTCATTGAAGTTATTTCTATAAATGGGCAATAATGTTTCTTATTATTGCATTATTTAGGTTTACAATTAGTCATGTAAAAACTAAATCATCACAAGGGCAATAATGTTTCTTATTATTGCATTATTTAAGGTTTACAATTAGTCATGTAAAATCTAATTGTTTATAAGCTTGACTGTCATTTATCAGAATAGTCGTATTCCTAATTTAGGGCAATTATTTTTTACAACCTATTGATTTACATGAGGTATTTTCTAAAATATAAGATTTTTTGGTTTTGCATTAGAGCCTCCATATTTGGTTGGATGTGAGTGCAAGATAATCCTACAATTTTTTTGTTTCATTCTCTTACTTTTCTCCTTTGTGCTAAAACTATTTACCAGGATGAAGCTTATAAGAACAAACAAAAGACCAAGCAAACAAGAAAATATGAACAATGTTAAATATATGAAGCATGATACCTTGATACAGATTCATTTTTTGGAACATTGCTTCACGATGTGATGTGACCAGTGATATTTCCAATATCTCCCAGTGGCCTTCGAGGATTACGCTGCTGTGGGGGACTCCCTTGTTGTATTGCTAGTGCTCTTCCTCTACCACCTCCTTCTGTTGTTGTTGCTTCAATTATAATTTTGAACCATATAGATGTGATTTGATTGATTTCTATAGGTGTAGATCTAAAGATTAATCTTTAGAAATTAAAATTCAAAATCATACAATTTTAGTAATCATTGTGAATAAAAGTGACATAGTTGTGATGATTTTTATGAATATTTTTTTTTTTTTTTTTGTCTTTTGGATTAAGTTCTAGTTAGCATGCAACATCAATTACTAGGTATTGGGTAACAGTTCAAGTTAGCATGCAACATCAGTTACCAAAGACTGAGTTCCACTTCCAGTCAGAATGCAGCTTTTAGACAACCATAAATAAGGCTAGGCTAATCCATGTGCCGGTTTTAGATACCCAAGCCATAAATAAGACTAGGCTAATCCATGTGCCAATTTTAGATACCAACTAAATTAGACCGCACCTCAAATCCTGAGCACCACCTAAGTTTAAGGTAAGATTGTTGCCTGAAGTAGGGCATAGACTTTTCCTTCATAGAGATCATTCATATATTCAGATAACTTCTTTGTACACTTGTTTCCAAGTCTATAATTAAAAGAAGAGACATGCAAAATGGTAATAAGAAGTTTTTAATTAATTCAGCAACAGACTTATGAGGAATTAGTTTCAGTTAGATTCCTGTAGGAATTAAACTATACACTATAGTGTACAACCTCCACATAGCACAATTCAAATATAGTTGTTAATGTGTTATTCACCAAATATTTTATAATTATAGCCACATTAATGTTGCACTAAGAGAAGCCCTCATGTCATACAACAATGATCTAAAGTGGCCCAAATTTTGCATGTACTATGATAGAGTTTATAATAGACATAAAAAATACAACTCATGCATCTAATAGTAAAACTATTGGATGCTTGCACCATGTAAACGCTATAGGACTTCTACGATTTGTAAAATAATCACTAATATATACCTACTCCCTAACAAAATGACATTGAACAGCCAAATATTTGATCCTCACATAGCAAGAAGGTTATCTACCAAAAAAATTGTAATTTATCATAGTCCAACACTATATTAGTTATATAATTAATAAAAAAATTCAATAACTATAACAAAAATTACTATTTCAACTACAAATCAAGAGGCAAGTACTCGCCACTATGTGGCACTTGTTATTATTATTATTATTATTATTTTGTATCGTAAGTTATTAAAATAAATATTGCATCTTTACATTATGCTTGGAATTGAGGCAAATAAAACAAAGGGGAGATTTTATTTTATTTTCTCAAAGGACAATAAATACAAATGAAATTTCTCTCATGAGAGCAATAGTCATTTATTGAGGGGAATGAATTAATTAAGGGTTTTAAGATGATCAATCAATGTTCAGAGAGAGAGAAATGGGTTTACTCTCTGGAATAAAATAAGCTTCTGGGAGAGTGATAAGTTTTATTCAGAGGAAAGAAAAGAATAAAAACAAGAAACAAGATTCATACAAAGGAAATTAATCTTTATTCCTAGTAAGTTTCATTCACAGGAAGAAAAGAAGAAAACAAGATTCATACAATGGTAAATAATTTTTTTTATTCAAAACAAGATTCATACATGGGTAAATAATTTTTATTCACATGAAAGAAAAGAATAAAAACAAGAAAACAAAGATTCATGCATGGGTAATTTTATTCACAGAGAGAAGAATTAATTCTTGGAAAAATAACTAAATAGGAAAAATAGGATTTTTGCACAAATCTAGACTTAAAAAGAAAGGAAAGCAAAAGCAGATCTGTTTCCTTCTTTTTTCCTAAAGAAAAATTAATTAATTAAATAGATATCGTTATATGCATTTTTAAGGAGAAAAGGTTTACTTTTTTTTCTTTTCTTAAAACAACAAAGAATTAATAGAATTTTCTTGATTAACTTTTCTAATTAACTAAGATGGTAGATCTTTTATATGAAATAAATTTTATGAGAGAGAATAAACTATTTCTTGCAAAATACAAAGTTCACACATGTCAATTAAAAGAGGAGAACCTGGATACTTGAAGCTCGATGTAGAATCCCCTACAAATTCTTCAAGCTAGCCTCCCTTGATCCTTCCTTGCAACTTTATGAAATTTCTTCAAAACAACTACTTAACAATCCTACAATGAAATGTGACTACAAAGAAAAACCTACTACTTCTAATAACTTGGGAAATTTTATCTTCAAAAATAATCAACTACCTCTTTTCAAAAACTTGCATACACTATATAGAAAAAATCCCTCAATTCCACTATCTAGAGAAATTAATTGAAAATGAGATTCTTTTCCAATATTGGATCCATGCAAAATTGATTAATAACTTAGTGGGGGAAGTTACATGCAAGGAAATTAAAGAATGAAGATTCCTCTAGAAGCTTCTAATTTCTCCTACAACATGTGCCTATTTGAAAATGAGAAATTAAATAATGCCTATTTAAATTATATTCTCCAAGTGTGTACGTAGGTCCATTATTTAACCTTTTATAATAATTATTCAACCATATTCAATATCTCAACCACAAAAAGATATAATAGTAATAGTATCAAATCAAAAGTGATAAATGAGGGTTATGACACTGAACCCATATGAAATGGCCTAGATACTCAATTGGTATGCATAAACAAATACAAATTATAAAGTAGTCAAACCACTCATTTCGTTAAAGTTGTTATTAGAAACACATTCTTTATTAAAATGATACAAAGAAAAATATGCCCAACCTTACACAAGTATACTTATAGTTTTTTATTACAAATGTCATATTCAACTTTCAAGAATGTCATCACAAGATCAGCTCAAAACTAGACATATAGCTACAACAAGTGGACCATTTATAGCAAATAAAAATACTCATTATTCACCTCATTAAACTTTATTAGTCTAATTTTATTTCAATAGTAAATACAAGTTATCAAAGTTTTTTTAATTCATTCATAACTATCTAATACATTTTTAGCCTCAAACTAAAGCCTACTAAAGAGGCGAGGTCAAACAAGTATAAGAACAACCTCAAACCTTAGAGTTATACCCTAAACCTTCACATAGAGACTTGAGGTTACAATGGTATCCTTCACCCAAAGACTACCTATGTACCCACTTCCAAATAGGATCAAAGTCACATACAATTCTCCTTCCAAGGTATCACTTATAGAATATACATCTAGAACTCCCACATAGAAAAACCCTCATCTTATTAATAAATAAGGGTAACATAAATTTCCCACCAAATGAATGTTATTTGTCTTATCAAAGTAATACTTATTTTTTCTTCCTTATATACTAAGGTTTTATACACCTTAAGATCATTTTGCACATGAGAATAAAGTTAATGTAGATTTTGTTAACAATAACACAATCCTAGATATCTCTCTCTAGGCATAGATATCCAACCAAACTTACACATAAGTTGTCATCCAATCTTGACTCAATCTATAAGAGGGACATCAACGAAGAGTGTATATCCCTATAAAATAGTAGTCAAAATATCATCACCATACCTCAAGATACAAAAACCTTAATACAAGTCCAAGTGAGGTCCCATTGTAATGGAGTTCTATAAAATAAGGTATCATAATCGAAGAGGACTTCCTCCTAGATAGAAACTGACATGCATCAACAAGCTCACATAAAAATCCTCTAAACATCAAAATACTTAACACAATAGTTATAAACTTCCAAGAGCATGATCAATACCCAAGTCATCTGTAAAACCATAGGAATAGTATATTTGTCAAATCATTATCATATCAAAATGTATACCTTATGGTTTTTTTAAGCAATACTATTCTAATACTTCTTAGTTCATCCACCTTATGGTAGAACTACTTATTCTTGTGTTGGTATAATTCATGGTCTAGATAGTGTTTTCACTTGTTATTTCTATTAATTATGACCTTAATAGTTAATATTATGTTACTTCATATATTTGCAATAAGTTTGTGTATCCACACTTATACTCAAAACTCAATTTTAAAAGATCGTGAAATCAATTATCCAAAATTCATAACCATACAAAAGTGCTAATAGTTAATCCTATCATTATTGAATCACAAATTCTAGTGAAACTTTAACCACAATCAACTAACAACAAAGATTTGACAACCAATATGATTGATGATCCCACCAAAGGATCAATTCTTTTCCTAGGTGAAGCATCTAAACTAAATCATCTTATAAGTAAACATACTTGACTATAGAAGGACATAATAATGAATATAGATAATTATCGTGATATATAGATGCACATTGATTTTGACTAGAATCTATATTTGAACTGTTCTCTTTAGACTCTATATAAGTGTATAGAGTTGAGAGATACCATACAAGAGACTACTTTTTGAGGATTAAAATCTTACTTCTTATTTGCTTTCCAACATAGACTAAAATAATAATATTAATTAATAATATCAATTCTTATTTGTGGTGTTTATATATGCCAATCTATATATTGTGGAATTGATATATTAATGCGAGTTATCATGTGTAATTCTTTGTCAAACCATTCCACAGATAAATAGGAGTGGGAAGAGTTTTTACTATCCATTATCCAACACTTACCATAAAATTAATTTTAAACATAAGGATCAATTTGAAACATGAGAAGATGATTTTCTTGATATTTACACAATCTTACTATAAGAAGTTTATAAAAAAAATTGCACTCTCTATATAGAATATTCCATGTAAATGAAAACAAATGCTTGGAAGTTAAAAATGTAGGGAAGTGGATCAGTCAAGTTGGCACTACAAGCAATGTATAATATGTTGGATGGAGAGAATATTCAAAAATTCAGGGTATTCAAAATATCATTTGAGCATCGCAAGGGCCATCATACAACAAATCATATGAACTAATGCCGTGCACGTATAATAGGATAAAGTCATTTCTTGCAAGATGAGCTATAGATAATTTGTAGAAATACCATTTATGCCTCCTTAATGTTCTTATTAAAAGTTGGGGTTGTTTGTAATTCCCCAAATAAAACTCTTCTTTGTATTTTGATGATTTGTGAACTACTTTGATCGATTGTCTCATCATCTATTTTGTTGATCATTTTTTTTTTTTCAATAAAAGTGGATTATTCCACTAAACTTTTTTATTAATATTTTTTATTTTTTACACAGGATTCAAAGAGTATACTAGAAGAAAGAACCCTGGGAAGAAAACCTCTGGTCACAGCTCATAAAATAAACCTATAGTATCTAATGGATCAATTTATACACCCCGCCCAAAACCACATACAAAATGTAGTCACAACACATAAAATATCAGTTTTGCATAGAGCCCATATGACAATTTGCCAAAAAGAACCCATCGGATAATTTTCAAATGTAGACTCCATAGCTGCTATCAATGGAAGAAGACAAAATTTTCCAAAGCCCTATGCCAAATCCCATGAGCCAAAAACCTTCCTGCCAAAAAAGAAAGTATCAAAAAACCTTTGGAAAAATACTATTATATCAAATACCATGACCTCAAACTCTTCTCCAGACAACGAACATGAATACTGAAAATGAAAGGGGAAAGCGTGAATAATTATCATCATAAAATTTTACATTGACGTTACTCAAGAAAATCACATGACTATTGCTGCAAACCTTCCCATACCCTACAAGGAATTTCCTCAAAACCCACCTCTCGTTGATTAGCATTGCTATCAATGGCTAAATTTGCCAAATAATCTGCAATCTTATTAACTTCTCTATAACAATGGGATACCAAGAAAGATTCAAACAATTCTAATTTTTGTAAAATGGGATCAAGTATATACTACAAATTCCAACAATTCGATTTCTTTTTCATAACACATTGAATAATCACCATAGAATTTTATTCATTTCTTTTCATGAACAATAAGTGAGGAGTTTAAAGAATGGCAAGGTTAATGAATGATTTAACATCAAAATTCCCCAAATATTTTAATGTTGTTCATAAATGAGAGCTTGACCTATGTGGCATGCAATATTTCTTATCACTTTGTGAGAATTTTTTTTTCTTTTACAATTTAGAGCAACTATCAAGCAATACTTATATCAGAAATTAAGTCAAAATAAAAGTGGTGTAAATTAACAAGAAAATTAACGATGCAATGGCTTGACAGTTAACAAGAAATATTTTGTTGTTGGTTATATCTTGGGTGAGGGTATTTGTGACTTAGATGGCATGTTGGGAAAAAAAAATAAAAAAATAGTTACTTTCTCCACATCAATTTCTTTTCAATAATTTGTTCTTTAACTATTTTAGATGCTCAATTAATTGCATTATTCCATCTCCGCATTCTTTTGTTTCTTTCAATTTTGGGGAAGAGTTCCTTTTGTAGATCCTACCATCCTTCAAGTATTAAGCTTTTTTTTCTTTCTTTTTCATATTTCTTTAAATTTTTTTTGCTTGATTCTTTATAATTTATGGTTGTTTAGATATGCAATAGATGGAAGCCAAGTGAGAAAGTAAATTTTGCACTCCATTTTCATAGGTGAAACAAAAAATCAATCCCCAGAAGAAGAAATACACTGCATTAGTCCCAAGCCACTACGAGAGAGGAACAAAAATAGGAACAACCAAATAAATGTGTTTGATTTTTTATAGGATTGTATGCATGTTTTCTTGTTTTTTGTTCTTTAAAACTCATTTGATATATGCAAATGATGGTTATATAAGAATATCGAAAACCCTCAATATGGGGCTTGTATGTTGTCAAAATATTAAACTAATGCATTCTTAGTAGCACTCTATTAGGGATATCATCAATAAATTCTTTATGCCTTTTTTTTTTCAAAGAAATACCAACTATTCTTTATAATTTTTTAATCATTTATAATGCTTACTAGCTATTATTGTGTTGAAGTGTCTCGTTTCATAAAATGCTCATTTGGGTTTTTTCTATGTAGTTAGAGTTTTGGTATATGAAATGTTCTATATATTGTCTTTATGCAAAAATTTATTTTTAAGTGATTATCCTCAATTGTGAGCACCAATTGTTATCCATGTCACATCACCCTGTTAGGCCCAATATGGAAAGCTAGTGTACTGAGAGGGGAGGGGTGAATCAGTACTCCAAAACTTTTCTTTAATAATAACCTTACTATTATGCATAAACATAATACTGCAGTAACATAAAATAAAGTTAAAACAAACAGATAACAATCATACATGATTCACTCCATAACACATATATTTGGGTTACGCAGAAACTCTTGGTTAGAGAGAAAAACTGTGGTGGGGATGGCACCCACAACTTCATTACTGCAATAATAAAGATTGCTTGGTTAGAGCTACATTTAGCTATTTCTAATAGCTTACCCTATTAGGAGTAACAAGATCTGTTAAATCTACCTTGCTAAAGGATTTCACAACATTATTCTGAATGCTGCACCTGGTTAGAGGCTTTACAATTTATAGACTTGGTTAGAGTCTTTTACCTTGTTAAAGGTTTCTTTTTCAACTTCACAATATTACAATAAAATCATTACAAACATCTGCAACTTTACATCTGAAATGTTATAGCAGATTCTATGTGCTCAGAATAAGATTACCTTGCTTATAGCATACCTCGGTAACCCATAGAGTAACTCAGTAAACCCTTCTATTTACTTTGTTCTTCGACTGTTCTCTAAAAACCTTCTTGGTGACCTCTATGTCTCTGTAACAGTCTTCCTTCATACATATATGCACACACCTTGCTCTTTTATCCATGTTGTATAAATAGATCTCTTAAAATGGTGATCCAATTCATTGCTTCGATCTTACAAACAAGATTCCTTGAATGAATAACTAAACAAAATACTTCATTGGTTAGATTGTCCTTGTAATCATACATAATCTTCTAGTGCAATTTCCAATGTATAATGGTTAGATGTGCCTCGATTCTTGTAACATGTTTTCATATGCATGTTCAAGTTCAATGTATCTGGTAACACGTTTCACTCAGTGAATATCAACTCGGTGTGTTAACTTTACTGCTCGGTAGCCATAAAAAGATACTTGGTAGACAGCTAGGTGTATACTGTGTTCTGTGATTGCTTTCTTCTGTAACTGACTAGACTGTGCATATCGACTTCTCTGTTTATACCGACTGCATGATTCGGTAGTGCTAACTGACTAGAATATATAGTATGACTTTGAATATAAAAACTAATGGCAACTTGATAAGTAGTAATAATCTCCCCTTTTGACATTAGTTGAGATGTTTGACAAAAACTACTTTCAAAGTCATAACTCAAAAATCTATATACTTTGCAAAATGACTACACTTGACAATATATACAATAGTTAATGAAATAGTATATGCAGATATACTCCCTTTATCATTATTCTGTATATTACTTGAATGTTGCATGCTCGGTTCTATTCTATGCTTGTGTGCTCTGCTAGCTCTGCATGCTCTGCACGGTATACTCCCCTGTATACAATACTCAAAACTGTATTACCAAAATTGTATCACTCTCCAAATATAGTATATTACTCCCCTTATGTAGTATCATAGGTATTATTACTCCCCTTTTTTGACAAACATCAAAAACTTAATTTCCAGCCAGGGGCGGTAACTGATCAAAAATAGATTTATACTTGTTCCGGGCATCGGTGAGTGTGACTGAGAATGCATCCTTTACACTTTCCATTAAATAATTTTGTGCTTGAATATCAGCCAATAGTGATATTAAGCCATCAAGAGTGCTTCCCTCTTATGTAGTTGATAGGCGTGTAGCTCGGTTAATCTACTCTTGAACTGATGAGAGATGAGGAAGGAATAATCTCTAAAGGGTCATTATATCCATCCTAATCTTATGCTCTTCATTTCTGAGTTCTAACTATTGAGCCATGAGCTTTTGAAGATTGGTATAAAATTTTTGAACTAAATTAGGCTCAGTGGTCAACTTATTGGAGAGATCGGTGATCTCTTTCTCAATTGCATCAGTTTTATTCTTGATATCTTTAATGAATAAGGAAAATGTACAAAGTTTCTGAAATAAATAAAGAATATGCTTGAGTTGAGGGGACAACTCAGCAATGATTTTGACAAGCTTTACTTTTCATATAGTGAGAGCTTTTTGTACCTCTTCTATCATCTTTGTAGTAAGCTCTTTATCTTTTAGCTTGCTTAAGTACTCAGATGCATCAACTCCAGATGTTTCTATTTGAGTAAGGAGTTCATCTAGTTGAATGTGGATGGCTGCATCGGTTGACACTGTTGCTAAAGGTAACATATCTGTTAGCAATGTCTTCACCTTCTATAGTACTTTATTCTTCTTTTGAATGGCCAATTGTTTTTCTTGTTCAGCCTTTGCTTTGCATAGTTCACCGAAATTAGTAAGTGCTTGCCCTTTTAATTTTGAGATATCCACATTGGGCAACACTATCGGTTTAGTTAAACCAATTTTGAAACTATGCTTTCTCACGTTCTTCTATTTACCTTTGGTCGGTTGCACTAAGATAAGTGCTTGTGAGGCTTGCTGACCCTTGGTAGGTTGCTCGGTAGATGCAACACTTTGGTCGGTTCCCATAGCCATTGTGGTGTCCTTGGGTGTCTCGGTACTAGGGGTCTTAGCTGTAACATTTTCAGTGCTTGACGGTGCTTGAGACTTCTAAACTGTAGTTGTATCTTCTACTGCTTCAGACTTGTGACCTTCAGTGCTTTGATCTGTATCCTTAGGAGCTTCAGTAGAGACAGGTGGCTTGACCAGCGAATAAGGCTGAACTTGTACTATCACAGATTCACTAGATACAAGTTTTGCATAGGTAGTGCCTTCTATCATTTCCTGCTCCGGTGCTTCTGTATCCATGACATCTTCATCAAATTGAATAGTGTCAGCCAAGTCTTGCTTGGTAGCATCAGGACCTTGCTCGGTGACATCAAGATCTTTCTCGGTGACATCAACAATTTCAATTTGAGATTGTTCACCGACATCCTTTCGTTTGAAGATATCCAGCCATTTGGCTTTTGTCTCATTTTCTACATCAATGTATAGCCCATTCATCAATTTTAAGGCTCTCTGTTTGACAAGAAATTTAGAATTGTAGGTTGTCAAATGCTCCTTTATTTCTGCTACAGACACATTAGGATATAGATGGACTAGACTTCTTTCTCTTATTTGTTTCTCTGAGTCCATTGCATATTTCCATCTGTTATCAATATGTGAGTATAATTCACTCGGAAGTGACTTTACTAGTTCTAATGGAGCTAGCTAAAACTTTAGAAGTGTGCAAATGACAACTTCTTCAATTTGTCACTTCTCATCATTATTCCTAGTCTCATACTTGACATATCTAAATCCTGCAAATCAACCATATCCTTTAAGATTGGCACAAAAGTTTTCAACACTATGAATATTTACCTTCTTGCTTTTTACAATCTAAAATTTGTTTGCATCATCGGATTCTGTATCACTAGACTCTTTTTCCAGAATGAGTCTCCGAGTAGATTTCTTGTAGGTTTTGGTTACCTTGGGAATAGTAACACTCTTTTGTTTCTTACTCGGTGATGCAACTGATGCTCTAGTGTTGGGTCTCTTTGTTGGTGGAGTCGGTAGGGCCTTTGTAATGTCCTGTTTCTTTCTTTTCAAAACTTTACCCTTAGGCAACTCGATACTTAATGTTATTGTTGCCTCTTGAGCTTCTGATTCCTCTTCGGTAATGGCAAGAGTTCCTTTGACAGGTGTAGAGGAGGATTCTTCTCTGAATTTCTCAGATAAAACCTTTATCATCTTGGTAGCCTTTCTTGTAGCTTTAGGTACTACAATGCTCATTTTCACTTTTTCTTTCACTTCTTCATAAGTTCCATATCTCAGTTCGGTAGCATGCCTTGGTAATGAAAGATAGGCATCAATTTGCTATTGTGTAATATCATAGTCAATCTCATAACCCATTGGTGGCAAAGATTGAGTCCTTGGTTCAACATCATTCATATAATAGTAATCGGTGTCTACCTCAAAACATATATCATCCTTATATTTCTCTACCAGCTGTGGTGGAATCCTGTACCTGTTCTACATCTTCTCTTGAAATTTGCTGAAATAGTCATCCATGATATCATTAAAATTATCTCCCAATTTCTTGATAAAGTCATTGATTTGATGGGTGATAGGTCGGTGTAGCTCCCAAACTACTTTACCGACTGAGGGAAAGAACTTCTCAAAGTAGAAAAACATGCATACAAGAAGTGAACCAAACTTCAGTGTGTTTTCTAGGTTGATCTCTGCAATCTCCAGCTAAATGTCCAACTTTGTGACAATGAAAACATGCCATACCAGGATTTCTCCATGATCTTCGGTTGTTCATTCCAAACCTTATAAAATAGTTGGCACTAATATGTCCATATCTTCCACAACATTCGCACCATATCCTTGTATTGTAATCCCATGGTACTGATGCATATTGTCGGTAAGGATTTGTGTGAGTTCGGTAACCACTAGTGTTTGCTCGGTGTGGACACCGCATGTAGTTATTTTGCTTAGACCAACATTTCTTGGTACTATGTCCATATCTATTGCAGTTTTTACAAAACCCCTTGAATTTTGCCTTCTGATAGTTGTTAACAGACTTTGTCCTACATTGATTAGATGTGTGACCATATTTATTGCAATTGTAACAATACTCATTTGACTTATTCGGTTGCTTACCTTTTCTAATCTGGCATATATTGGTAGTATGACCTTGATTTCCATAGTAGTAGCAAATAGGCTTCTTCCTTTTGATGTTATTCCTGTTTCCAGCTTGCTTTGATGATTCTCCTCTCTCAGTAGTATGAATTCCTTTCTCAGTAGAGTCTTTTCCTTTGTAACCGAGTCTTGCATCTTTGTTGGGTCTTCTTGTATTCAGTTGCTCATCCAACATCTTTGATGCATCATAACTCTTATTCAATGTTTCTTTGGATTTATTCTCTATTTCAAGTTCATTGATCAATCTTGATACTTCAAGTTTCAATGCTTGATTCTCATCATTCTTCAGAATTGCTTCATGATGTGCATAACCTAGTTGATCTGTCATATTTTGTTGAATCCCAGTCAACCTTATGATTTCATCATTCTTATCAGATACTAAGACTTCAAGTTGTTGTTTCTCTCTTTGTAGATCTCTTTCTTTATTCTCAACTGTCCTCAATGCATCTAGTTTTTCAGTCATCTGTGTACTGAAATGTTCATGTTCTCTTTTCATTACTTTTAGTTGATCAGCCAATGCTTTTTTCTTTTCTTTCAATACTCCAATCATTTCTTCAGTCTCTTCAGATATACTATTCTCAGATGATGTCTCAATTTGTTCCACTAACTCTTGAGAATCCTGCAAGTCATCAAATAATCTTCTTCTTACTTTTAGAGATTTTTGCATTTGCCTTTGCATGTCTGCAATCACTTGATTTGCATGATCCAACTCTTCTTGCAGATACACAATCCTTCAAGATTTTTTATAGCCTTCCATTGATAAGATGTTTCTCTTTAGGTAGTTAAACCCTTTTCCAAGATTCGAGCTTTGATACCAATTGTTAGGCCCAATATGGAAAGCTAATGTACTGAGAGGGGAGGGGTGAATCAGTACTCCAAAAATTTTTCTTTAATAATAACCTTACTATTATGCATAAACATAATACTGCAGTAACATAAAATAAAGTTAAAACAAACAGATAACAATCATACATGATTCACTCCATAACACATATATTTTGGTTATACAGAAACTCTTGGTTAGAGAGAAAAACTGCGGTGGGGATGGCACCCACAACTTCACTACTGCAATAATAAAGATTGCTCGGTTAGAGCTACATTTAGCCATTTTATGATAGCTTACCCTATTAGGAATAACAAGATCTGTTAAATCTACCTTGCTAAAGGATTTCACAACATTATTCTAAATGTTGCACCTAGTTAGAGGCTTTACAATTTATAGACTTGGTTAGAGTCTTTTACCCTATTAAAGGTTTCTTTTTCAACTTCACAGTATTACAATAAAATCATTACAAACATCTGCAACTCTACATCTGAAATGTTATAGCAGATTCTATGTGCTTAGAATAAGATTACCTTTCTTATAGCATACCTCGGTAACCCATATAGTAACTATTGGTATTTTGGTATGGTTTTGTCATTGATGTCAACACCTACTGAATACACCTACTTGGAGATCCAGCAACATTCACTAACAAGCAGTAATTTGTGCAACAGTTACTGGTATATGATTCACCGACAGGATATATTGTTCACCGGTACCTGGAATGACATGGAAGACACTTGGTAATGTCAAAGACATCATGTGGACACTTTATTTTGAAGTAATAATCATTGGTATATTCATATTTGTATATTTGCTTTTACCAGCAAATAGGTCCAGGTTATCTAGGGTTACACCGGTAGGTTTATCTTTTCTAGATCAGCATGGAACGCTATGGAGATGATTTATTATTGTTGTAAATGCATTAAGCCAACATGTTTAATCGGTTATTGCATCAGATATTATATTATTTGTAAAATGTTTTTTGTAATATCTTGTAGAGCCAACCTACTAAAATTGGTCTTAGGGTATGGTATAAATGTAAGATCTTATTTGTAAGATCAAGTGTGGAATGCAAAAAAGAATTAAGTGAAGGTATATGTGAGATCAAGCAGAGGCATACACGAAGACATCATTTAAAGGTGAAGTTAGGTTTTTTTAGAAGCATATCAGCATTACACTGGTACTGAATCTAGCATATGAAGATGCTATTTTGTGTAGTACATTCTTATTGGGTTTAACCATCCAACTGTAGTCAGTGTGACTCCCATTTGTGATTGAGCAGTGACCTCTAGGCTATTGGCCTTACTACATGTGCAGACCTCTTTTGTACACTTACTATCTGCAGTAGTATCATCTGATTGTAGGTAAGGTTTTAGACCGTGGTTTTTCCCCTTATAGGGTTTCCACATACAAATATTGGTGTCATGTGTTGTGTATGACTTTATGTTTATGTTTCATGCATTAATCCTTACCGGTATAACGATTTACTGTTAACACTGTCTACCGGCATACTTAACTGGTTTACTGGTATTAAGCATTAAGCTGGTTAATTAGTTTTTGGTTTGAATTTATTAGACAACTGATTCACCCCCCCCTCTCAGTTGTCCCCAGGACCTAACAATTGGTATCAGAGCATAGTCCTCTTTTTGCAGAAGTTTAACAACTTGAGGAGATCCAATGTCTACTAATTATTTCAGGAAGGACAGTCCTAAACTTGATGGAACCAACTATGGGATATGGAAGATCAGAATGGAGACACATCTGAATTGCATTGGTAAAGACATCTGGGAAGTTACTAAGAATGGTTATACTACTACTGTAGCTGGTCAGACTACTCCAACTACCTTAGCCAAAGATGAAGAAAATGATTGCAAAGCAAGAGAAGCACTCTTGAGCGCATTATCAGATCAACAAATCATGGGATTATCAAATAGGTCTACTGCTAAAGCTATTTCGGATCATTTGGAAACACTGAATGAAGGAGACTCCACAGTCAAAATTGCAAAACTTGAAAGCTTCTGAGTTAGGTATGAGCATCTGAAAATGGAAGAAGATGAAAGGATTTCTGCTTTTATGGAAAGAGTAAATGAAATTGTTTTGGGTATCAAATGTTGTGGAGGAACCTTGAGTGAGGATGAGATTGTTTCAAAAATATTAAGAGGTTTGCCACCGGCATATAAAATGAAGGTTACTGCTATAAATGAGTTGAGAACAATGCCTAATACATCAGTAACTAGGGATACATTGTTTTGAAAACTTTTAGCTTTGCCTAATACATTAGTAACTAGGGATACATTGTTTTGAAAACTTTCAGCTTTTGAAATTGAGGAGTTTGGTCCTGTTGCTACTATAAAGACTAATTTGGCCTTTAAAGCATCAACTTCATCTGCTCCATCATTTGACAAATCAGATTGGAGAGCCTTTTATGCAAAAGAACTTGAAGAAACCAGAAAGGAGAATGAAGAGCTTGAAGAACTTGAAGCACTATTTGCAAGGAAAATGCCAAAAGGTCCAATTGGAAGTAAGTATGAAGGTAAAGCACCCTTTAAATGTTTTAACTGCAATAAGATTGGTCATATGGCTTCAAGATGCCCTGATAGACATGCTAGACTAAGAGAAGAAGCTAGAAGAACATACAATCCTAATCCTGAATATTAGAGATACAGATTTAAGAAGAACAAAGATAAATCTTGTTACATTGTTGATGAAGGTGTGACTGATGATTCTGATGAGGATCCAGTAGACAATGGATGGGTTTTTGGTGCTATAACAGAAGATCAACCGACATCTATTGCTCAACCGGTAGAACAAGCCCTAGTAGCTAAAGTTGAATCAAAGGATGAATGGATTATTGACTCAGGATGCTCACATCATATGACTGGAGACAAACGTAAATTCTTGAACTTTCAATAATACAATGGAGGTTTAGTAAGATTTGGAGATGACAAAGCCTGTTCAATCAAAGGTAAGGTTCAATATCTCTTGATGGTAAACATAACACTAACAATGTCTACTATGTTGAAGGATTAAAGCATAATCTTTTAAGTGTTGGTCAATTAGTTGAGAAGGGTTTTCAGTTACAATTTAAAAATGGAAAATGCAAAATCATGAATAGAACTGGTTTGGAAATTGCAATTGGTAATCAGACGAGAGGTAATATCTTTCATTTGAATAACAGTGAAAAGGCATGCTTAATTGCACATACAGATGAAAGTTGGTTATGGCATAAGAGACTATGTCATGTAAATTTTGATTGTATGATAAAAATCAGTACTTCTATGGTAGTTAGAGATCTACCTAAAATTGTGAAACCTCATAACACAATTTGCAAGGAATGTCAATTTGGAAAACAAGTTAGAGCTAGTTTCAAAAGTATTCTAGAAAAATCCAATAATCCTCTTGATTTAATTCACACTGATTTATGTGGTCCAGCTAGAACTAAAAGCTTACAAGGTGATAGATATTTCATGTTAATTATTGATGATTATTCTAGAATGTGTTGGGTTACTTTTCTCAGAGAAAAATCAGAAGCACTTGGGAAGTTCAAACTATTCAAAGCAATGGTTGAAAATGAAACCGGTAAAAAAATCAAATGTTTAAGATCAGATCAAGGAGGAGAATTCACATCTAAGGATTTTAATAAATTCTGTGAAGTGAATGGAATCAAAAGACAGTTATCAACACCTCAGACACCACAGCAGAATGGAGTTGTTGAAAGGAAAAATAGAACTATCTTGGATGCAGCAAGAAGTATGTTATCAGAAGCAAATCTACCACATGTGTACTAGAGAGAGGCAGTAAGCACTGCTGTCTATACATTCAATAAAGTTCACATCAAAGGTGAAACCGGTAAGACCCCTCATGAGCTATGGTTTGGTAATATTCCTACTCTTAAGTATTTTAGAATTTTTGGAAGTAAAGAGATGAGTATATTGGCAAATTTGATTCTAGAAGTGATGAAGGAATATTTCTTGGTTATTCATCTAAGAGCAAGGCATATAGATGTTTTAATAAAAGATTGAGAAAATTGTTGAGAGTACAAATGTAAAGATTGATGAACAATTCAGAGGAACTTCAAGATATATAGACTCTGAACCGACAACAGAAGTCATGACAAATGAACCTACACTGAATCCACTGGTACAGAATGAAGATCTAGTTACCCCGGTATCATCAGAGGATTCCACAGTAATTGAAGAACAACAACAAACTAAGACACCCCGGTATGTAAGACTGAATCATTCTGAAGATCAGATAATTGGAAACAAATTTAAAGGAGTTATGACAAGAGGAAGATTGGCAAATGAAGAGGTATGTCTTATTTCTCAAATTGAACCATCATCTATCAATGAGGCATGTGAAGATAAATTTTGGATTAAAGCTATGGATGAAGAATTAGGACAAATTGAGAAAAATAATACTCGGACATTAGTTCCCCGATCTAAAGATAAAAATGTAATTGGAACCAAATGGGTATTTAGAAACAAACTTAATGAAGATGGTAAGGTTGTTAGAAATAAAGCAAGACTAGTGTGTAAGGGATATTCTCAGAAAGAAGGAGTTGATTACAATGAAACCTTTGCACTGGTAGCCAGAATTGAGGCAGTTAGATTATTCTTGGCTTTTGCAGCTCACAAGGATTACAAAGTTTATCAAATTGATATTAAATGTGTATTTTTGAATGGAGATCTTGAAGAGGAAGTTTATATTGAACAACCTGATGGATTTTCTTTGACAGATAACAATGATATGGTTTGCAGGTTAAGAAAAGCTCTATAAGGATTGAAACAAGCCCCAAGAGCTTGATATGCAAGATTGGATAAGTATCTTTTAAAGATTGGTTTTACTAAAGGAAATACAAATAGCAATTTATATTACAAAGTAACTAATGATGACATCTTGATTATTGAAGTATTTGTTGATGATATAATCTTTGGAGGAGAAGATGGATTATGTAAAGAATTTTCTCTTGAAATGCAGCAAGAATTTGAAATGTCTATGATTGGAGAAATAAAATTCTTTTTAGGATTGCAGATTTTACAGACTGATAAAGGTATATTTTTGAGTCAATCTAAGTACTTGAAAGAACTTATGAATGCAGTATGTATTGTTTACTGTATTTTACAGACTGATAGGAGGTTTACTATATTTGACACAAACCAAGCCTGATATTATGAATGCAGTATGTATTGTTTCTAGATTTCAGAGTAATCCTAGGGAAAATCATGAATCAACAGTGAAAAGGATTTTCCGGTACTTACAAGGCACAACAAATCTTGGATTATGGTATCCTAAAGATGAAAATTTTGATCTATGTGCATATACAGATGCAAATTGGGCAGGAGATGTGGATGATAGAAAAAGCACCACTGGAAGAGCATTCTTTCTTGGAAAGAGATTAGTTTCTTGGTTAAGTAAGAAATAGAGTTGCACATCTTTATCAACAGCAGAATCAGAATATGTTGCAGCAGCAACAAACTGTACACAGGTACTTTGGCTTAAGCAAATGTTGAAAGACATAAAGGTAAAATGCAAGAAACCTATTACTATATACTGTGATAACACTGTAGCAATTGATATATCAAAAAATCCAGTATTACATTCTAAAACAAAACACGTTTCTATCAAACTGAATTTTCTAAGGGAAAAAGTTGAAGAAAAAGAGATAAAACTGGTTTATGTGAATACTAAAGAACAACTTGCAGATATTTTTACAAAACCTTTACCTAAGGAAACTTTTGAGTATCTCATAGATCAGCTTGGAGTCATACCACCACCGGTAGAGACTTAGACAGTTGATAATTGTCATCAACCGGCAGAATTAAATGGACAAATCTTTTATTCTGGTATTTGATGAGGAAGCTACTTCTCAGGGGGAGTAATTGGTATATTGAATTGGTTGGTATTTTGTATGAACTTGACTTTTTGTGACTTTGGCATTCGATGTCAAAGGGGGAGAGATATCTATGGAAAAACACATTATCTTTTTGATAAGAAAAAGAGATTTTAGGGGAGAGATTTTGAAAAACACATGAAAGATTGGTTTTTGTACTTGGCATTTCCTTTTTAGCACTGTGATGGTTTTTCCATCTTGTGTTGCCATCAATGCCAAAGGGGGAGATTGTTGGTATTTTGGTATGGTTTTGTCATTGATGTCAACACCTACTGAATACACCTACTTTGGAGATCCAACAACATTCACCGACAAGCAGTAATCTGTGCAACAGTTACTGGTATATGATTCACCGACAGGATATATTGTTCGTCGGTACCTGGAATGACATGGAAGACACTTGGTAATGTCGCAGACATCGTGTGGACACTTTATTTTGAAGTAATAATTATTGGTATATTCATATTTGCATATTTGCTTTTATCAGCAAATAGGTCCAGGTTATCTAGGGTTACACCGACAGGTTTATCTTTTCCAAATCAGCATGGCACGCTATGCAGATGATTTATTATTGTTGTAAATGCATTAAGCCGACATGTTTAATCGGTTATTGCATCAGATATTATATTATTTGTAAAATGTTTTTTGTAATATCTTGTAGAGCTGACCTACTAAAATTGGTCTTAGGGTATGCTATAAATGTAAGATCTTATTTGTAAGATCAAGTGTGGAATGCGAACAAGAATTAAGTGAAGGTATATGCGAGATCAAGCAGAGGCATACACGAAGACATCATTTAAAGGTGAAGTTAGGTTTTTGTAGAAGCATATTAGCATTACATCGGTACTAAATCCAACATATGAAGATGCTATTTTGTGCAGTACATTCTTATTGGATTTAACCATCCAACTGTAGTCAGTGTGACTCCCATTTGTGATTGAGCAGTGAGCTCTAGGCTGTTGGCCTTTCTGCATGTGCAGACCCCTTTTGTACACTTACTATCTACAGTAGTATCATCTGATTGTCGGTAAGGTTTCCCACCATGGTTTTTCCCCTTACAGGGTTTCCATGTACAATTATTGGTGTCATGTGTTGTGGATGACTTTATGTTTATGTTTCATGCATTAATCCTTACCAGTATAATGATTTACTATTCACTGTCTACTGGCATACTTAACTGGTTTACCGGTATTAAGCATTAAGTTGGTTAATTAGTTTTTGGTTTGAATTTATTAGACAGCTGATTCACCCCCCCCTCTTAGTTTTCCCCAGGACCTAACAGTAACTCGGTAAACCCTTCTATTTACTCTATTCTTTGACTGTTCTCTGAAAAAATTCTCGGTGATCTATGTGTCTCTGTAACAGTCTTCCCTCATACATATATGCACACACCTTGCTCTTTTATCCATGTTGTATAAATAGATCTCTTAAAACAGTGATCCAATTCATTGCTTCGATCTTACAAACAAGATTCCTCAAATGAATAACTAAACAAAATACTTCATTGGTTAGATTGTCCTTGTAATCATACACAATCTTCTAGTGCAATTTCCAATGTATAACGGTTAGATGTGCCTCGATTCTTGTAACACGTTTTCATATGCATGTCCAGGTTCAATGTATCTGGTAACATGTTTCACTTGGTGAATATCAACTCGATGTGTTAACTTTACTACTCAGTAGCCATAAAAAGATACTCAGTAGACAACTCAGTGTATACTGTGTTTTGTGACTGCTTTCTTCTGTAACCGACTAGACTGTGCATACCGACTTCTCTGTTTATACCGACTGCATGATTCGGTAGTGCTAACCAACTAGAATATATAGTATGACTTTGAATATAAAAACTAATGGCAACTTGATAAGTAGTAACACACCCCACCACCAACCTTTCATTAATAGCTTTCGAAAATAGCAGCGTACTATTCCAACATAGAGATCAAGCTTAATATTATGAAAATGTTCCACCATACTTTTCGACCCGTCATCAAGAACCACTGCCCTTGGACAACGTGTCCGCCATGTCATTCCTTGATCTCATCACATGCCCAACTCCAAATTCCTCAAAAGTTTATAATAAATGCTTGGGAACAGATATATATTTATTCAAATTCCAATCATGTATTTCACCCTTTTGTATTGCATTAATAATAATCAAGGAATCTCCTTCAAGTTTTATGTTTTAGAAGCCCAATTTTTTCTCCATTCTCAACACTTCAATAGCCACCTAAGCCTCAACTTTATTTTTTGTTCCCTCTACAAGTTTTGAAGCTCAAATTGCTACAATATTACCCTCACAGTCTCGTGCCACAAATCTAGCTCCCAACGGTCCTGGGTTACCCTTTAAGGCCCCTTCAATGTTAGTTTTATACCATCATTCCCTCGGCTTGGACCACTCCACCACCTTCACCTTCTCAAATTCCGGTTTAGCCCGAGCAAGCCCATTAACAAACCAAGTTTTTAATCATTTTAATATATACAAAATAATTTAATAACTTTTAATCATAAATTTAAATATTTTTCATTAAGACATTTTTTAAATGTCTAATTTCACTTTAATAATTATTAATAGTTTTTTTATTAAGACCAATTATAATTAATTACATGAATAGAATTAAAATAATATAATATTACAATACAAATTATAATTAAATTTGAGATTAATTTTATTATTATAATTATAATTATATAATTTTTTTAAATTAAATTAGGATTATGCTCTTAATAAAAATAAAAAATTTCACTATAAAATTTGTATTATATTATAATTATTTATATTATTTTATGGTCGGTAATAAGTTGATTTTATTAATATTATGAAAATATAAATACAACAAGTAAAGTGCATCCATCCTAGCCATCCAAAAATTTGGACTATACATCTAGACAAGTTCTAGAAACATCACAAAAACCTCCCCCCAACAAACACCAGAAAAAACCAACAAAACAAGCATATTCATTGCTCGAGACCAGTCGTAGTTCATACTTTAAATGATTTTACACAAACACAGTCCTAACAGAGACTACCAACATGCTGGAAAATCACTAAAATAAACAAAGAATTTAATAGTTTGGCTTAGTGCCATCTTGAAACCTAGGCAATGCAAGCACCACATCCATAGTAAACTTCCTTGGCCTCAGCTCTCGACCTACCTCCACTCTAGCAGCCTCTTTTTCTACCCTTATCACAACTTCTACTTTCATCAATTCTACAAAAGTTTTCAGAGCCTCCCAGCCTTGTTTTGCCAAAGCCCTAAATTTTGTCTTCACTTCATCTTCTTGCCAACTAACAAAGGGTATATAATTCACTGGCACATCCACCCCTTTAGAGACATCAATGCCCACTCCAGGAATTGCCCATTCGAGGATAGAGTCAATGCCCAAAAGATACTCTTCAGATATTAATGTTCTCGAAATACTCTTCACCGAGTCCACTGAATCCTGAAACTCTAAACCCCATATTTCTATTAGGGAGTATATCTCCATATTTGTTCTATATCTCTGTCCTATATGTGCAATTTCCTCCCCCAAAATAAGCTTCACTGCCTCCACCAATCTCTCGTCCTTGAACAGAAAGAGACCGTGTAATCGTTTGTTAGTAGCCATGCCCACAAATGTCACTAACACCTTCTTTATCTTTAGTGTAAAGTTCACCACCATTGCTTCAAAGACCATAGTGTCGCCACCTTTCCAACCCCACCTTCTTCTCTCTAAAACCCAACCTTTGGAGAACACAAAAAGAGATTAAACAGAGACAATGCAAACCAACTAAAAAAAGCCTACAAAGAAAATATAATCCTCAAGCCATTGCCCACAAAATTCACTCCATCATTCTTCACCAGTTGCAGTTTCCATTTTCATCAATGCATTATCATAAATGAATTGTCCTTGCATTTCAAACTTTCCTTGCTGATCAAGGCATCACTAACTCCACCACCTTACCAAGCCAATTAACTTATCGAACTTCCACTTCTTCGTACATACTTGAATCTAGGAGTTGCCATAACAATCATTCTCTGCGACCATGTCATCTATTTCTAGATTGTGAAAATCTTCAATGTGATATTCCTGCAACGCTTTAAATGATGTGGGTCATTTTGATAGCACGTCAGCCACATCGTTCCCCATCCTTCGCACATGAGAGACTTTGAAGTCTCTAAATTTTTTTAAATTATTTGATTTTTTTAACATATTTATTTAAAACTCATGCATGTGTTTCACCTTTTATAATTGTATTTATAATTATTAGTGAATCCCCTTCCAAATGGATTTTTTAAATCCAAATTTTAAACCCCATTCAACCACCATGAGAGCTTCCTGAACTTTCGCTTCATTGTCTGTACCCTTCTCTAATCATTGAGCTCCCAATGCTATAATATTTCCATGTCAATCCCTAAACACCACCCTTGCACCTGAATCACCCGGGTACTATTTGATGCACCATCAAAATTAGCCTTAATCCACCCTTCCTCTAGTGGTTCCCATTTATCTTTACTCTGATTACTTGCTAGCATTAAGGATGGATCATCCCACCTAGGCCTATAAATGAGCTTGAACTTAATCTGAGGAAAGCAACTCTGAATACGTGAGTCCTCTTTGGATAACACTACATCCTTTGTTGAAAATCTAGATGTCACTGCCTCGACCACCTCTTCAATGGATGAATCAATTCTAGCAAGGATCCTTTTTAAAGACTCTATTTTGTCTTGAAAAATCCTCCTATTTCTCTCTTTTCAAATTTCCCACACAACCACTGCTGGACTGATCTTCCATACATAAGAGACAACTAACTTTTTGGAGTTCTTTGGCCAACTCCAAAACACTTCCTTTAATGATCCTGAAAGAGGACCCTGCCAAGCCAACTTTCCCTGCACCATCCTCCAACACTCAAAGGGAAATTCACAATTGACAAGTACGCAATCAACATTTTCTTCATCCTTGTCACACATAATGCATTTTTTTGGACCTATCATCCCTAGCCGCTTCCTCCTTTCACCTATCAAAATCCTACCTCTCACAACTATCCAAGCAAATACACCTGCCTTAGGGAGACATTCTTTTCCACAAAATAAACCTCCTAGGCATTCATCCATCTCTTTTCCTTTATCCATCATTTGATAGCCAATATTTATCGAGTAATTACCATTTTTCGCTCTACACCACTTTACTCCATCCTTGCAACCTATCATTATAACTCTTCTTTCCTTGAAAATTCTCTCCATTACTCTAACATGGTTTGTATTTTGCAACACCCCTCTAACTGATTTCCAAGTCCATACCACCCTCCCATCCACATTTTTGGGTTCTAAATAGTCCCTAAACTTTCCTCCCCAGAGCTCCCTTAGAATTATACTTACCTCCCCCATGTCCTCACCACTTCCAATGACCTTCTTACCATCCCATGAGTCTAGCTATAAATATGCACTCCTCCCATCACTAATCTTCCAGCTAATATAGTCTGTGATAATATTTCTACATGAGACTATAAAATTCCAAATCACTGACCCAGGCAACAGATTGGCAATAGTGAAAATTATCCAACCATCTACTTGATCAAGATATTTAGCCCTTAGTATATGAACCTAGAGTTGATGAGGATTTTTTTAGATATCCCAAACTAATTTTTCTCCCATTTCCTCATTCATTTTCTGCCAATTTCTGAGACCCACCCCACCATGCTACTTGGGTTTGCAAAATTTTTCCCAAGCCAACAAAGGTATTTTGTCCTCAACTTGTGAACCATTCTAGAAGAACTTCCACATTTTTTGTTTGATCACTTTTAAAACCTTTTGAGGGATTTTCAGACACATCATTGAAAACAAAGGAATAGCAAAAATAATTGAATTCAACATCAGAATGCGACCTGTTGACATCAACCAGTTGCTTTTCCACACCTCCATTCTCTGAATGCAATAGTCCACTAGATTCTTCCAAATTGAAGATATACTTGCTTCGCCAAAAATGGGATACCCAAATATTTCCTTGGTAGACTCCCCTTTTACATTCCCACAATTTGAGATATCTCCCTCTACAATCCCAAAGAAGTGTTAAAGAAAAAAATTTCTAATTTCCTCCAGTTATTTTTCTGACTTGACCACCTTGTATAAAGATCAAGCGAATTCCTCATCACCCTTGCTTCTCTCAAAGATGCCTCCCCAAATAATAATGTATCATCAACAAATTGTAAGTGAGTTACAACCCTCACACCTTGAGCCACTTTAACCCCTTTCCAAACTCCATTACCTCTTTTCTTTGCTATAAAGCAACCTAAAGCTTCCGTTATGATGATGAAAAGGAACGGTGAAAATGGGTCACCTTGTCTTAAACCCCTAGAAGCTTCAAAGAAACCCTGAGGACTACTATTGACCAACATAGAAAAAGGAGGAGAACATATGCAACTCTTAACCCAAGCAATCCACTCATCACAAAACCCAAACTTCCTCAAGATAGAAAAAAGAAAGTTCCACTGCACCTTATCATATGCTTTTTTTATATCAAGCTTCACTATCATTGTGTTTGTTTTTGCAACACGAACAAAATCTATGGCCTCATGGGCAATAATAATGTCTTCCACTATAGACCTATTTGGTGCAAAACTACTTTGCTCATCAAAGATAATAAACTTCAAGACTATCTTTAATCTATTCGCAATTACCTTGGAGATAATTTTATTCACAATATTGCACAAGGAAATGGGAGGGAAATCATCAAAGGAGGAAATAGAATTATTTTTAGGAATAAGGGAAATAAAAGTGTTATTGAAATCTTTCAAAACAAAGCCCCCTTCTTTTAATTCCTCCACAATATGCCATAAATCATTAGCAAATAGATTCCAAAACTTTTGGAAGAAAGTTGTCGAGAATCCATTCAGACCTGGGGCCTTATCACCACCTAAATCAAAAAGTGCACTCTTCACTTCTTCCACATAAATTCTACCCAGTAGGCTGCAATTTTGAACATCAAATATGCATTCTAGAATAATCTCTAGGAATTTGGCATCAACTATCCTCTGTGGATCCTCCTCCATAAGTAGCTACTGGAAAAACCTCACTACCTCTTCTTGAATATCCTTTTGATTGGAAACCATAATACCATCATTATTAAGAATGGAGAAGATTTAGTTGCATGATCTTCTTACCTTTACAGAACTATGAAAAAATTTAGTGTTTCTATTGCCATCCTTGAGCCATGTTTCTCGTGACTTCTGTCTCTAGAATATTTCCTCCTTGGCTAAAACCTCCATATATTCCTAACTAAGACTTTTCTCCTCTGCAAATTCAAACTCTGTCATACCATTATGAATCACACAATTATGAAGCTCTTCCAACTCTTTTTCAATGGTAAATTTCTCAATAAAGACATTTTAAAACTCTTCCTTGTTCCATTTATTCATCGACTCTTTAAGAAACTACAATTTTTTGTGAAAGACAGGCATAATTACCATGTCAAATAGGTGCATTCCTCCACCATTCCTCAATAAAATCCCTAAAACCTTAAGCTTTAAACCACATCATTTCAAATTTAAAAGGACATCTAACTGGTGTGATATCATCTTGAATGAGTAAGCTTATAGGGTAATGATCCGAACCATGAATTGGCAGTATAGCAGCTTCAGTAACCCATGAATTCGACATCCAATCGATAGCTAGGAAGTAACGATGGAACGTTTTTGCAATGTTGGAGAATCCAGCGCACCTGTTAGTCCAAGTTAAATCACCAGCCTTAAACTTCACTTCCATCAACCCATTCTCCATAGTAAAATCACTGAAGTCTTGTTGCACCTGACTGAACCGTAAAGATCCACCTTTCTTCTCTAGAGGAGATAGAGTGGCATTAAAATATCCCCCTAAAACACAAATATGGCCATCTAAGTTCGAAAGAATGTTTGCCAACTATTCCCACAACCTCCTTTTTTCAAGAGTGCTAGTTGGCCCATACACATTAATCAAATCAAAATTACTATACAGAGCTTTCAAAAAGACTCTGACCCATTGCCAATGCTTTTCCAATCTTATTGGCATAATATCTATAGTATCTACATTCCACAAAATCCATAGTCATCCAGAAGCACCACTTGCCTTAGAGAACACACCTCCCTAATTCTGAAAAACAAAGCTAGAAAAATTGAATATTTTTACCTTTTAATTTAGATTCTTGAATCATCACAATGTCTGGACGCACTTGATCAAGACATCTCTTGATCAAATGCCTTTTGTCAGGGGCATTGTAGCCCTTGACATTCCATGAAAGGAACCTCATGGTCTCCGGGAAGATTCATAAGCTCTTCCCAATCTCAATTTGGTTTGTCCCTTTGCGCTACCAACTATCTCAAGTTTAACCCTATTAGATTTTGCACCTCTAGTCTTTTTCTCCCCAATTTTTGGATTGTCATGTTTAGATTTAGTTTGATGCAGATTTATCTCTATCAACCCCACTTCCTCCTACAAACCTAGCTCATCAATATTATTAAGCTCATCCTTTGACTTATGTGACTCCAAGCCTTCCCTCTCAAGCGATTCCAAATCTCTTCTTTCATTGTCCATGAAATTCAAAGTTCTTATAAGAGAGATCTGAATGTCCTTAAAGATTCCATCATCGATGTCCTCCACACAATTATCCTCCTTATTGGCTCTTCCCTCTAAACTTCCAGTAATGAAAAGAGTATTCTAATCTCCAAAAGGAAAATCACTTGGGGTCAATCCTCTGTTCTGGTATACCATGCCTGATGATTTATATTGAAGATCCTCCCCATCCTTTTCCTCTGGCCCGATTTCTTCAATCTGAGGAGGCATCTCTCTATCTTTCTCTACTTGACACTCTCTATTTTCTATAGGCTCCTCCTTTATTTCTTTTTGTGGATCCTTTGGATATTTTTTATTCAAACTTTAGGATATCATTCATACCCGAGCTACCCTCTTTCATTTGATCATTGCTAGTAGCATCCTCAAAGCCATGTGTGCTATCTTCCATATTTTCCACTTCCATTTGAATGACTATCACCATATTTCCCATACCAGCCTTATTGAGATTGACCCTATTCTCCTTATCACCTTCCTTAGGGATTGTTTTTGTGCTTTGGTAGAACCTATCTTCAACACATACACTTGGCCTACCTTCCTCTATCATTTTGTTATCCTCCGTCAGTCTTAGTAGTAAGTCCTACAACTTGTTCTAACATAGTTTCTTCCCCTTATAATTGCTCTGACATTTTGTCTCTATATGTCCTTTTTTCTTACACAAAGCACATACATCTATTAGATCTTGCTCTCCAATGGTTTTCCTCCATACTCCCTCACCAAAATTTAACTACATATATTATGGAGGTGACCTGTGTACAACTTGCCATTGTATGTAGATCTTAGTGTAGACACTCAAAATTAGTCATCACTCCTACATCACTAGCCTAATTTTTTACATGTCTTCTATGTCGCACTCAATCTTCATCATATGTTGGCATTGTGTCATTTCTCTGGTTTCAATTCATTTCAAATCCAACCCTAATCGGTCTTGTTCATTCACATTTGGTCCTAAATCATTATGATTAGTATTCTATCATTTTCAAATCATTTGAATTATTCTCATAATGACAATTAGCCTTAATTCCTTTTTTGTTGGTAATTAATCAATCATTAATTATCAACCTCTTTATCAATCAATTTCAATTGTTCCTCTATGACATTCTATTAGCCTTTCATGAAAATTTATTAATCAATCTTATCAATTCTTTATCAAGTAATTATCAATTGATCTTATCAATCTTGTTAGTCTCTTATCAAAATCATTATCAATCTTGTCTTTTTTTTTCGATCTTTTGTCCTATTTTGTTGTCAACCTCAGTCAATTGTCATTAATTTTTATTATTTATTAGCCAATCAACCATCACTATTAGGACCTAATTCAACAGTCGGGTTGGTATCTTAAATTATTCAAACCATTTCCCTTAGGTTGATTAATTAAATAATTATTCAACTCTTTTTGACATGTCCCTTTCTGAATAAATAAATTTACTTTGTCCATGTCACAATTAATAATTTTATATATTAATTGGCCAATTTGAGTTATGTGAGTGGAATTAATAATTTCCCCCTCCCCTTTTCTCTCCATTTGTCATAGTTTGTGTCGAGTTTAAATGGAATATTTGGAGTGCAAATGGAAGTTTCCATTTTCTTTTTGATTTAACAACTTTTTCTCTTCACTTCTAATGGCAATTTCTCTTTTAACTCATCCTTTCATGAAATCTCAACCATTGGATTGAGTTGATCTTGTCTATTCGATGTGATTTCAAAGTCTATAAATCAAGCTTGCATTGCTCATTTTCGACAACCACATTTCAAGTACCCTTATTACGTCCATTTCACTCGTCGCAATCTTGCTTTTCCACTTGTGTTTGCACTTGTAGGTGAGATCCACAAAGTCCCATTTGAAGGTGAAAGAAGAACAATGGAGGTCAATGAAGGCAACACAATGGGATGGTTTGCATATTTATTTTAGTGTTTTTCTTTCATTCTTTCATTGAATGTATTACGATTCATTTTCATAACTTGTTAGTTTTTGTGGTTAGCTAACTCATATGTTATGAATTTTATGTTCGATTTCCTAGGTACACCTGGCATACACACTATACTCATTGACCTCCAATGCCTCATCTGCCTTTAGAAATACTCCCAGCTTGTCACCAATCATCTTTAGAGTTTCATTGTCCCAATATTCATGAGGGAGATTATCTAATCATATCCAAATAGGCACTAC